>NW_010270549.1:294-5871 GCF_000690775.1 Eurypyga helias
GCTCAGCCCTGCCTGTCCTGCCTGCGCCAGCAAACTTCCCAGCGGCCAGGGGAAGGCGAAATATTTGATGTCGCGATCATGAAAGGCGGGTGCCTTTGTAAGATCACCGCTGGCTCGTGATTTCCTCTTTCTCCTCGGGTTGTGGTGTCTCTATTCTCTCTTTCAAAGGAATTGAGAAAAATCACACCAGGCCTCGATAGCGTCAGGAAGGAGAGGCGAGGAGCTGGAAATTGTGTGTGCGCCTCAGATCTCCATCGGTTTATTAGCTTAATAACATCCAAAGAGCCTGATTAGTGCAATAACAGGGTAGCCGCCCTGCTGTAGGTGTGTTACCTTCATTTTGTTACGATCTAACAAAGGGAATACTGTTTTCTAAGAACTTGTATAACTTGAAAGGCGTGGAATGAGCTCGTTTGGTGCATGTGTTGTGTAAGGCTTTTCGCCCCTAAGCATTTGTCCTCGTTAGATGTTGGGGGGGGGAGAAATATCTAGCTGCTGAAGTGCGGGAGAAGTGGCAAAGGAAACGAGAGCTCTTCTGATCCATAAAGACGTGGTGGTTTGTAGGGGGAGTGAGGAACACACTTTAATTTCTGAGAAGAATGTGGGTGCGTGTGGCAAGAGGTCTTAGATGGGAGATTGCGCACAGGTCTCCTCTCTCATTAATGCGGGCAATTCTTTAACTGCTTAATTTCAGGCAGGTAGCCAGTAGACTTTAATCTGGAAAAAAATCCTAGAAAGAAAGGACGGGGGACAAAAAAAAAAAAAGGGAGGGGGGACACCGACACATGGGGAACGGGGGGAGAAAGGGATTCGCTCGGGCAGGAGAAGCATTCTCTGGGTTTGTGTCCACCCTCTCCCCAGCCAAGTGACCCTCATACATCAAATTACATAGCAGTTTCCAAGACAGAACCTATTATCGCTAAGTTGGAAGGAAAGTTCAAGCCGTGGTCATGGAGATGAACGCTGGTTTTTCAGGTTCCTGGTGTGTTTTTTTCCCCCAATCCATCATGTTTTAACAGGTAGGTTCTGGCTGATTCCACGAAAAGTTAGTGTCTTGAAAATAACTGCCGCAAAACCCAACCCAACAGCTGCCAAAGCGCCCAACTTGCCCCTCCTGGCCTTGCTGACGGGGCTTCACCGGGTGCAGCCGAGGCTCCAGACTCGCTCGCGGGTGGGAGGCTGGTGCGGGGGACTGTGTGGGGCGGCCCCAACTGTGCTGTGGGCACTGAGCGGGAGCCACTGCGGGAGGTGACTGGGGCTCGCTGCGGCAGAAACCGCTACAGTTGGGGTGTGTGACCTGGGTGGCTCAGGGCAGTGTGTGAGCACGGAGGGGAGAAGGCGCTGGCTTTGTTTATTTTCCTATCGAGCATTTCATAGACAAGCCAAAATCCATCACTTGGGATCAGGGTGTGTAAATACTCCTGGCTAGGAAACCTTTCCACCCTGCTCCTGCCCCTTGCCAGACATAAACAGGAACAATCTCATGTATTTCTTTGAAGTTGTATGGAGAGCCGTAACCTGGAGAGAAAGACTAAAAATAAAAGATGCTGGTTACTGGAGAGAGTTTGATTGTAGAGCTGGAATGAAGGAAGAGCCCAGCCCCTTTGCATTACCGATTCCTCGATCACCCTTATCTCAGACTGGTATTAAAACAGTCTCTCGGTGATAAACGATCAACCCCCTTGCCGTGTGGTGCCTTGCTCTGTTTTTTAACAAGAAAGAAAAGAAAAACCCTAGAAAGCCCCTATCCCAGTGCAGCAAAGCGCATATTTGTAGCTGCCAGTAAATCCAGGCAGCTTTTATATCAAAATGCTCTGTGCCTGAGGCGAAGTCATGCTGCTAAATATTGCTGACCACTTTTTCTTTTATGGCTTTCATGTCACTTAGCTATTGAAAGTAAGATGGATTTGTACCATTTCTTCACCCTGCTCTGCTCTCCCCACACCCCAGGTCTGCCCGGAGAGGCCATTGGAGGAAGAGCACCACGTGACAGAGGGGTGCCAATGTTATTCTCCAAGGGTGTCAAGACCCTGTCAGTTTGCGAAATAAATATTGGGAAACAACGAAATGCAAAAAGCGACCTACTACGACAGCTCTGCAATCTATGGTGCCTACCCCTACCAAGGAGCAAATGGTTTCACTTATAATGCGAGTCAGCAGCAATATCCTCCATCTTCATCACTTGTGGAAACTGAGTACCACCGCCCCGCGTGCTCCCTCCAGTCCCCCGGCAGCTCTGTGTCCCACCACAAGGCCAATGACATCAGTGAGAGTTGCATGAGGACCCTCCCCAGCCAGCCTCTCCAGCCCTCTGGCCTTGCTGACCCGCAGGCCCCACCACAGCCACCTCCGTCCCAGCAGGCACAACCTCCACCTCCATCCTCCGCCTCACCATCTCAAAATGCCAGCAACAACCCTGCCCCGGCCAACCCCACCAAGAGTCCAGCTCTTAACTCCCCCACCATGTCCAAACAGATATTCCCATGGATGAAAGAGTCTCGGCAAAACACAAAGCAGAAAACCAGCAGTTCCAGTTCAGGTATGAAACAACCTCCCCTCTCTCCCTGGGAACCCCTGGGCTGGCCACACATCTGGCGGGGCGGAGGGCTATCTTGCCCACCATCACTTTGGGGAGGGGAAGAGAGGGAGGGGGCTTTTTTCCTCTCCAAATTGACCCCCTTGAGCTTTTGGAAGGGGGTCACCACCACTCACAAGGGGAGCTCCGTAACAGACCAACCCCTGCCAAAGCTTTCCTAGCTTTGCGGGATAGGTCTGAAGTGATTTTGTTTCCCAGTGGCTCAACCACTTGTGCCCTCCTGCATCTATCACATTTCCTCTTATGTCCCTCCTCCAGTAAATCATGTCAGTGCGGAGCAGCCCAGGCCTTTAGCCAGAGGCCTGTCCCAAGTACTTTGTTGGCATGGTGCTGTTAGATTAATAAGACAGTGACCTATCTCTGCTGAAGTGTAACAGGAATAAAACAGCTCATAATCACGTGCAGGCAGGATCAATGCCCGGCGTGCAGGCAGAACCTCTTCCTGTTTTAATGAGGTGATTGGCAAAGTTACAAGCCTGGTAAACAAAAATAATTTTAAAGTGCCATGAACTTCAGCCCATAAAATATTGTTTGAGGAATGGAAGTGTATAATAATGCTTTTATTACTCAAGGAAACCCAAATCAATAACACCAGTGCTAGCTCCGATGCCCAAGAGTTGAGCTTATGTTAACCTCTTCCTCCTTTTCTCTTAAATTTTCCTTGGAAACAGAGTCTAAACCTTTAGCAAATGTCTTCGCCAGTCTGTCTTTTAAAGCCCTGGTAACCTTGCTGTTTACAGCCTTCCATATCATGTATTTATTTTATTAAAAAGCCGTAACATTTAAATATGTCTATATCCCTATACGCAAGCCTAGCCACCACATGTTCTTCTTATGTATATTGTACTTCCCAATCACTACCATATGTTTGATGATAGAACCACTATACTGTCACTTCTACGCTCATGTGTTATAATGCTATATTGTAGATACCTAACTTTCAGGCATCTCTAGCTGATTGTGGATATATCAGGGTTTTTGAAAAAAGAGGGGAGCAGGTCTTTACAGCACTGGAGAACATCTAGTTCTTGAAGACCCTGATCCCACTGTGTTAGCAGAGCCATAGGTTCACCTTCAGTGTTTCTAAACCCCTGAACGTTTCCTACTTCTTCATGCAAAGCTCAAGGTGTGTTGTATCCTGTCATTCTTAAAGGAAGCAAGTACAGTCATATAGTGACACTAACTACTTGAAGGAAGTTTATTGAGGCTTGTAGCTTGGCACAACTGAGCTCATGCCATGGGGGAGCACTGTTTTTACACGTGGGCGTCCATCTCGCATCCAACCAAGAGCTGGACTCTCCAGGTGCTAGTGTTGTTGGCCATTGTCTGGTTGCCAGTGTCCGGGGTTCGCCATGCTGATTGTGTTCTTTGTGTGATTTACATAGGTGAGAGCTGTGCTGGTGATAAAAGCCCCCCAGGGCAAGCCTCCTCTAAGCGAGCCCGTACAGCTTACACAAGTGCCCAGCTGGTAGAACTGGAAAAGGAGTTCCACTTCAATAGGTACCTTTGCAGGCCACGAAGGGTAGAGATGGCTAATTTGCTCAATCTCACAGAAAGACAGATCAAAATCTGGTTTCAGAACCGCAGAATGAAATACAAAAAGGATCAAAAGGGCAAGGGCATGATGACCTCTTCAGGAGGACAGTCCCCAAGCAGAAGCCCCGTCCCCCCAGCTGCTGGGGGATATCTAAACTCTATGCATTCTTTAGTAAACAGTGTTCCCTACGAGCCCCAGTCGCCTCCACCATTTAACAAGCCTCATCAAAACACCTATGGCATCCCTGCATCGTATACCGCTCCTCTTAATAATTGCCCACCTCCGCAAAAGAGATACACGGGGACGGCAGCTGTGACACCTGAATACGATACTCATCCTCTTCAAGGCAACGGTTATGGGAATCCACATATACAGGGAAGCCCCGTCTATGTAGGGGGCAACTACGTGGAGACCATGACCAATTCTGGGCCTTCCATCTTTGGTCTAACTCATCTCCCTCATCCTCCCTCTGCCAACATGGACTACAGTGGGGCTGGGCCAATGGCCAACAATCACCATCATGGACCTTGCGATCCGCACCCAACATACACAGACCTTACCACTCACCATCCTTCTCAGGGAAGAATTCAGGAAGCGCCCAAACTCACCCATCTGTAAGAGACAGGAGTCACTAAGTGGAACACCAAGCCCCCAACTTTTGGAAAGTACTCATCCCTTCCCTTCTCTCTCTCTCTGCCCCCATTCCACGTGTCCTCCCCTTCCCTCCTTGTTTCTTTGTTTTGTTTTGTTTTGTTTCCTTTGGTAAAAGCGTTTTCTAGTTTATGTGACGTAGCAATATTTGTTGCTTGAATTGCTCTATAGTTTCACTAGTGGATATTTATCTTCTTGAACTGTAGCCTTGTGTCTCACTTTGGGAGTATGCAGAGGCTTTATACTTTACCTTCTACACTTTTATCAAAACAGGGTATATGAACAAATTTTCTATAAAAGGAATTCTTAAATGTGAATTTGTTCGTACATAATTGATCCCACGGGGAAGCAATTTTTTTTATTGCACTTCTTTTAAATAGCGAGAAAGACATCAAAAGCGCTTGGACAGGGACTCCCTGGACAATTATTAATACGTGTAAGTCTTTCAATGTGTGTATGCTGGTGAACATTCAGATTTATTTATATTTTTTTTTTTGCAAACATTGAATAATCTAAGTGTTTAAAATTTTATTTATCCCCATTTGTTCATATTTATATATATATAAAAAAATCTGTACCAGGAATTATTTACCTGGCCATATGTTACGTGGCATATCGGCACGCGTAGGAAATATCGTTTGAAAGGAAATTATAACTCCTTTTATTAAAAATGGTGATAACGATGATGATGACGATGCAATAAAATCTGGGAAAAAAGATCACGGTTTGAATAGTTATGCTTGTAACATCCAGCTAGGTGTGAAGCTGAAAAGGCTAGATTTGTTTTGAAAGT
>NW_010270550.1:0-2259 GCF_000690775.1 Eurypyga helias
CACATCCAACCTGGCGTGCTCCAGCCCGGAGACCAGCCTTCAGGAGCAGCTGCAGCAAGCGCCAGCGGGAAGCAGGAACGGGGCAGCGCTCAGACATCCCGAGGCTCCGCGGCATGGGCAGCGCTCCTCCGGGTTCCAGCGATCGCGTCCGTTTGATCCCGGCACCTCCGCACTCTGCCAGGGCCCGGGGAAGCAGAGGGGGGAGGGCAGCACCCATCGCTGCCCTACAAGGGGTCCCGCTGCCCGCGGGGCACCGTTGCCATCACCGTTCCCACAAATGCCTCGGCATCTTCCACGTTTGCTCTCACGCTCCCAGGTTTCACACCTTCCCCTTCACTCCGAGGGCCTCCAGCACACAGCTTAATTAAACCACTCGTCCCCAAGCAAGCGGGGCAGTGGGAATGCCATCTCCAGCCGCTGCTCCCAGAGGAAGCTGAGGACCCTCGTTATATTCCCAGCATGGTGGCAGGGGCCTGCAGCTCCCTCCTCCCGGGAAACCCACAGCCAAATCCAGCCCTGGGGCTCCCCGGCACACAGCCCGGCTAGCAGAAAGGGCTTCCAAGGCTTTTTTCCTGGGGGTTCACGGTTGTTGCCAGTGGCATCCCGCTATGGGTCACCTCCGGGGGGAAGCCAGCACCCCAAAAAGCCACGCTCTGCCCCTGAGACCACGGGCATCTGCGGCAGAGCAGCGACGGGGGCTGCTCCGGCACAGCCCAGCGCGAGGGCTTATGGAGAGGGGACATCAGGAAGGAATTCTTCCCGCAGAGGGTGGGAGCACTGGAACAGGTTCCCAGAGAAGCTGTGGATGCCCCATCCCTGGGAGTGTCCAAGGCCAGGCTGGATGAGGCTTGGAACACCCTGGGCTATGGAAGGTGCCCCTGCCCATGGCAGGGGGGTTGGAACTGGGAGGGCTTTAAGGTCCCTTCCAACCCAAACCATTCCATAATTCCATGATCCTACACCAAATCCCTGCAGGGTTCCACGGAGCTGCACTGGTTTTCTCCTGGTTTAAGGTGCTGGGCTTGCCCCAGGGAGGAACCTGCCCGTGCCCTCCCGACGCGCGAGGGTGCACAAATCACGCAGCCAAACGCACGGGCAGAGACAATCCCGTCTTTTCTGGGCCTTTCCCCAGTTTTAAAAAGAAAAAAAACCTATACTACTGATTTTAAAGAACAGCTCAGCGTGAAGTAACGGAGCTGCCAATCGCCAGCTCCTTTCCCAGATGCTCAGAGATGACCTTTAACCAACCACGGTCACAAAAACGCTTCATTCCCGATTTTTTTACTTCCTACAAACTTAATGCTCCTGATGAGGGGTCAGACCCCGATCCGGCTGCAGAAATGTCGCAAGGAGGAGCCAGCTCCTTGGGGATGTGCACGGCCTGACCGCACCAGGGCTCGCTCCCTCCAGCACCGAGCTGGAACGGCCGCGGTGCTACCGGACGTCCGAGGCAGGTGGGAAGAGCCGTGCCTGCGGGATGTTCCAGAGGGTCTCCGCTCCTGACATCCTGCAGCTCGTCAATGGCTCTAGGCCAGCGCTAGGTGACATATTTTGAGGTTTTTTTGCCTTAAAACCGCAAAGCAACCAGAATGCAAAGCACTCGGGGGGCATTAATACCCGCAGCTATGGGGAAATCAGTATTTTCAGAAATTATTTCTGCCCTCCCTGAAAAAAACTGGGCTTCATCCTGCATCTACAAGGAAAAAACCAACTTTTTTCCCCTTCTGGCTTACTCGCACAGCAACGACGTGCTGGCACTCGCACGAACCCGAACAGAGGCGTTGCGTAGCGGCTTTAATCCCGAATTCCCTCTCCCCTTCCTGTGGTACGGAGCTCAGCTCGACCGGCGCAGGGGAGGGCTGCTCGAACAAGCGAGCTCTTCCCTTGTAACTCAGACCAGGGGCACGCTGAAAGCCCTCCTGTTCATTAATTGTGTTTCAATCCTCCCAGAGCCGCAGGAACCCCAGCACCAGAGCCCCAAAACCTGAAGGAACGGATTAAACTGACCTTAAAACCCAGCCCTTCGGGGAGAAAGACGCCCGAAACACTTCGCTACGCAAGAGTGACTTGCAAACGATGCGTCATGAGCATGAGTTTGTGGACCAACGTCACCGGTTCCTGTCAGATCCCACCGCCTCCACTTTGGGAAGGCTGGCTGGGATCGGTAAAGCCTTTCCCGAGCCCGGGAAGAGGTGAAGGAACAGCGTGATTGAGTGACGTGAGCTGCTCGGCAGGATGCAGTGCCCCGTCAGTGGAGTT
>NW_010270551.1:0-566 GCF_000690775.1 Eurypyga helias
ATGGGGACAGTGGGAGCTGGGATGGAGACGACGAGAATACGGATGGGGACAATGAGAGCCAGGATGGGGAGAGCGGGAACAGGGATGGGGTCACCAAGGGACAGGGATGGGGTCACTGAGGGATGGGATTGGGATAGCGAGGACATGGATGGGGACACCAGGAGCACAGATGGGGACAGTGGGGACAGGGATGGGGACAGTGGGAGCTGGGATGGTGACAGCAAGGACAGGGATGGGGACACTGGGCGCAGGGATGGGGACAGCAGGGACAGGGATGGGGACAGCGGGAGCTGGGATGGAGACGACGAGAATACGGATGGGGACAATGAGAGCCAGGATGGGGAGAGCGGGAACAGGGATGGGGTCACCAAGGGCCAGGGATGGGGATGGGGACAGTGGGCACAAGGATGGGGACAGCAGGGACAGGGATGAGGACACTGGGCACAGGGATGGGGCCACCACAAACCAGGATGGGGACACAGAGGAGGGATGGGGACAGCGAAAGCCGTGATGGGGTCGCGGGGGCCAGGCTGGGCCCCCTGCCATGTCCCCGCTGCCTGAGGGTG
>NW_010270552.1:0-359 GCF_000690775.1 Eurypyga helias
CCCCGAGAAAAAACCCCAACACCAAACCAAGACATCTAAATGAAGTGTGGTGAAATCAGAACATTTATGTAACTAATGCTTTAAGCTAATTGCCACAGGAGCGCTAATTTGCACATAAAAAGGTCACCGTTCAGTAAGAGGCATAACTTAATATAAAGCCTGTTATGTCAATCTCCACCTTCACCACACCAAGGGCAGTTTTCCCCCGTACTTTAGACCAAAGTAATCCATCAAGAGCCATCACAAATGGCACTGGAAACTCTTCCAGCCACGACCAGACCGTACAGCAGCACCATAATACGCTTCTTTACAGACTGGAGCTGCATTACGTTCATGGAGACAGTCGCATATTTGGTCCT
>NW_010270552.1:393-897 GCF_000690775.1 Eurypyga helias
TGACTCGGTAAACCCACAAACAAAAAGCCAGAACCAAAAAAAAATAAAAATAATAAAAAAAAAATTTAAAAGATCACAAAAAACCAAGCCCATCTCGAAAATATCCGAGTTCTTACGCTCTTAAATTGAACTTAAATGGCTGTTAAGCTTCGCGTGTATAAAATTTTAAAGAGGAAACACAACTGACTTCGGTAATTGTCGTATTAAGGAGACATCGCTGGGTGGGATACACGAGATCAAAGCTGAGAAAAATACAAGGCTACGTTTAAAAGATCACAAAAAACCAAGCCCATCTCGAAAATATCCGAGTTCTTACGCTCTTAAATTGAACTTAAATGGCTGTTAAGCTTCGCGTGTATAAAATTTTAAAGAGGAAACACAACTGACTTCGGTAATTGTCGTATTAAGGAGACATCGCTGGGTGGGATACACGAGATCAAAGCTGAGAAAAATACAAGGCTACGTTTTGTTCAGCAACACAGCCAAAACCCTCCACAGCACTAA
>NW_010270553.1:0-8963 GCF_000690775.1 Eurypyga helias
CCGCGGGGCAGGCGTGGGCTGATGCAGAGGCACCCACCCTACAGCCAGCGCCCCCGGCACCCCCACGGGCACCCGTGCCAGGGTGCACCCACACCCCCGTCACTCCTGTGAGTGGGGCGCTGGGCTCGTGGGGGTTACCCACACGGGGACATCCCCACCTGGAGGTATCCCCACCTGGGGCACCCACCCACAGGGAGGCAGTGGGCACCCAGCACCCCAGCTCATGCATACACACAGCCCCCTTGGTGGGTGGGCCCACCCAAAAATACCCACCCGGCTGGGGTCACCCATGGGCACGGAGCACCCAGGTGGGACACGTACCCCCCAAAGCAGAGCCACACACGCCATGGCTCGTGCATGCACAGAGCTGGAGCATGCAGCGAACGCGCAGGCACACGTGGGCTGAGGGACACGGAGACGCTCCGAGGGCTGGAGCCCCTCTGCCATGGGGACAGTCTGGGAGAGTTGGGGGGTTCAGCCTGGAGAAGGGAAGGCTCTGGGGAGCCCTTAGAGCCCCTTCAAGTGCCTGGGGGGGCTACAAGAAAGCTGGGAAGGGCTTTTTCCAAGGGCAGGGAGTGACAGGACAAGGGGTAACGGGCTTAAACTGGAAGAGAGAGATTGAGATTGGACATCAGGAAGAAATTCTTCCTGGAGAGGGTGGGGAGGCACTGGGACAGGTTGCCCAGAGAAGCTGTGGATACCCCAGCCCTGGGAGTGTCCAAGGCCAGGCTGGATGAGGCTGGGAGCAGCCTGGTCTAGTGGAAGGTGTCCCTGCCCATGGGAAGGGGTTGGAACTGGGTGGGCTTTAAGGTCCCTTCCAACCCAAACTATTCTGTGATTGTATGGTAAATCAGTGGAGGGATCCTGCCTCAGGGTGGAGGTCAGCCAGCTCCTGCTCCTCCAGTTCTGCATGTGCCAGCAGCACCCGCAGGCATGGAGGTACACGCTGTACCTGTGCAGACGCAGCATGAAGGATGCAGCTCAAAAACCTGGGCTTGGGCACCTCTGGGGAAGATTTAGCTGCAGCACAATTGATAACATGCACCTTCCCTCCAGATTGCCCAGGAAACGCATCAGAGCCCTTGGCCATGTGGGACAGAGAGAGCTCGCCCACTCCCACCCACACACCGCAGACCCCCTTGCCGGTGAGCACGCTCGTCTGCAGCATGCCAAGCCAATGCCTGTCCGTACTCTTGATGCCAACAAGCTGCTGGTCAACTCTGAAGCTGCAGCCCTGTGCTGCTCTTTGGAAGAAGCATGGCATGGCTCGAGGCATGTGGCAGTTACCGGAGGGCTGAAATCTGGAAGGATGAGAAGGGAACTCAGCCCCAGACTGTATCTGCAAGAGGAGATTTGGGGAGAGTGCTGCTCAGTTCTGCACGCTGGCCTGCAGTGGTCAGGGAAAGCCGATGGCCATCCAGCCTTGGTGGACACACAGGAACCGGCAGGATCCGCTCTGACATTTTTGGAAGCGGGAAAAACATTCAAAAGTGAACTGATGGCCTATTCCAGGCGGCTCATCCCTGCCAAAGCCATGTGTTGCTGTGCTCCCACTGATACACAAGCTGTAAGTGCCTTCTCCAATGCTTGGCGACTGCGTCCCACAGCATCCCAGAGAAACATGTAATTTCAGCTCGCTGGAGCGCCGGCTCACATGGCAGGCAGCTGAATCCTCCTGCCCGCGGCTGCCAGGCACTGGGACCACAAGGAGCTCAGCTGCCCATGGCCTTGGCATCCCTTACGATTTTTATAAATAATCCCTAAAGTCGCCTGTTGCTTCTTCGAGGCTGCAGAGAAGTGATGGGCGTTGTGAGAGGGGGTCTTACGCTGGAGACTGTCAGAGGGGTTCAGCTAGGTTGAAAGAGGAGATGAAAAGAAAAGCAGCTGGGAAACAGAGGAGAAAAAAAAAATGAGGATGGAAAAGGAGATCTGTTAATTTGAAAGTCTAATTAAACTGCGATGGGTTCAGGTCCTGTTTTCCTCATTTCCTGTGAGAATTGCTGCTTAGGTCAAGCTCGTACTACCCCATTTACTGGCATTTTTTCTCTTTCCATTATAGCACGTGGTATCAAAAGGAAAGAGGAGCGGAGAGGTTTGATCCTGCGCTGTGTCGGGGGGGTTGTCTGCGTGAACTACCAAGGCTTTTTCCTGCATTATTCCCTATAAGGAAATTGCCAAGTCGGGGGGTTTTGCAGATGATTTTATTTCCAGGGGTGACTCAGCATTTGTTCATTTTCACCCACCATCCATCCCTTTGCTCCACCGATTTATCCTTCCTTTATTTTCCCAGTTGCAAATAGCCCTTGCTAGGAAGCATCTTTGCATCCTTGCTGCCCCGTTTGCCAGAGCACACAGAGCTGATGTCACAGCAGACGTGCTGAACGAGCACACAACGGAAGGATTCTCGAGGAAAAAGGATGCTAAAAGGGGGAAGGGCACGAGGGGAAAATACCCCACAGAGAGAGCCCGCCGCCGGGGGTCCCCAGGTGGGTGTGCCAGGAGCTGCAGTGCCGAAAAGGTCCTCGAATGAGGAGAAAACCTGGATTTAAATCTGCGTACCGCTCAGGCAGCTTGCAGGGGCAGTTTCGTAATTCACCTTGACTCGACTGGCCCACTTACCCAGGCAGCATTTACAGTTGCTTTTCAAACCCCCCGGCCCTTCGCAACCAGAAACCGGCTGTGCTGTGCAATACTTATGTAAGAGGTGGGTGAGGGACGCTACAACATCTCTGCTCTTTTCCAGGTGCCACCGAGCGCTCGCCGGGACTTGCTGTTGAGGGAAGCTGTGCCACCCGCACGAGTTTTCCTTGCCGTGCCACAGACAACGCGCTGCGCTAACCAGATCTGCTCTTACGGCTTGTACAAGGTTCTTGAATACGTTCGCTCCTTCCCCGCAGTTATTCTTATCTCGTCTGCCTTCTCGCTCTTTCCCCGCTTCTGCTTAATTGCACAGGGAGGGTGAAAGGAATATGGATCTCAGCCATGTTTGAAGAGCATTGCAAGGGGGCTTTTCCCAAGTGGTTACACTCTGTGGCAGTGATTTGTCACCGCTGTTTTAATTTCTGTACCCTTGTACTTGGGTTAACAGGCCACAATTCCCAGCAAATATCAAAAAGTGATAAAACACAATCAGCTTTTTTCCCCACTCTTCTTGAAAGCTGCAGCTTTCCTAAGATCTTCCTGTTTTTTTCGAACCAAAGTATTTTTAAGTGAAGCAGATCTTTGTTGCTTAGGAAATCCTTCTATCCCTGCTGTTCCTGTTTCTCACCCCGAATAGTGTTATGACCGCCTACATTTACATGGGGTTTGCAGCCAAAGGAATTATCCTTTCTTCTTCTGTAAACATGATTGCACACTATGGCTGTAACAGCCGTCCTATGTCACTCACAGAGGAGACAGAACTTCAGCGATTAATTAAATGACCCGAAATCATAGAATGGTTTGGGTTGGAAGGGACCTTAGAGATCATCCACTCTCACCCCCTGCCATGGGCTGGGACACCTTCCACTAGACCAGGTTGCTCCAAGCCTCATCCAGCCTGGCCTTGGACACTTCCAGGGATGGGGCATCCGCAGCTTCTCTGGGCAACCTGTCCCAGTGCATCCCCACCCTCTCTGGGAAGAACTTCTTCCTGATATCTAATCTAAATCCCCCTACTTTTCACTTGTTTAATCAGCCTGTGTGAAGGTCCTTCCTTCTGGAAGATGCTCTGTAATGAAGGAACCACTGAACACAAAAAAACCTGTAGACAAAGAGCCATCAGCCCAAAGCTCTGACAAACCAGCGCCAGCGTGCGTTCAGACACAGGCCTGGTTTTCACCTCAGGGGCTGACGTTGCGCTGTCCGTGTCAGCGCTGGGCACCAAAACACCGAGAAACTGCAGAAGTCCAGCAATAATCAAACACAACTTTGCTAACCTGAGTTAGACTATCAGGCCGGTTTCCAGTAGGTTCTTCACCCCAAACAGCATCCTCAGGACTCTTCCAAGGTTTTGCTGGGTTTGAATAAAATATCCCACTCTAGGCTGTGGGTTCAGACCCATCTGCGCATGCCTCGGTGCTGTATCTGGAGCCTCATTGCCTCGCAGCCCCAGGTTGTCTCTGTCACAGACACACAGACCCACCAGCATTGCAGGACTCGCTAAAACCTTCCGAGATTTCTCTTCCTTCCTCTTATTTCCCTGTAGCAGTCAGTAAGATCTCTTCTAAGCCCAACTTCCCATCTATTTCCAAAATGGGGTTTGATTTGTTCCGTCTCTCCTGTGCTGACAGGCAGATGGATGCTATATTCAAAAACATCCTTCCTCACCAGCCCCCTTTTTTTTTTTTTTTTTTGCAACGTGGCTTTAGTAAATCCAAGCCAAATTCTCTGCATGCCAAGTTTGTTTCTAGGATTTCCCCTTGAAGATACACCTCGTCCAGGGAAAAGGTTCCAACTCCTCTTGCATCTTGGCAGAAACAACCAAATCCACCTGCCTGCATGATTCAGCAAGATATTCGCAATATGCTCCAGCCAGATTCGTGCACCTGGAAACAGGGGGAGCAGCCAGGTTTCCAGGCCGTGCTCTGAAGTCCCCTTGTTAATGCTGCTTTTCACAGAACAATCACATTTTCCTGCATCCTCATGACTGTGGCAGAGCTGCCTGCTTCACCTCTGCCCTGCCGCGCGTGCACGTGGGAGGGAAGGGCATCCCACTGGTTTCCTTCCTTTGAAGGCAAACAGCACTATCAGCTGCAAAGTCTCCTGAGATACATCTACGTAAACAGGGTGACACAAAAATAATGTATAGCCACTAGCACTCCTGTTCCTTCCGTGAAAAACAAATCCTCGCGCAAGAGCCCCTGTTAAAGCTGGAGTGGGGGTCTGAGCTATGTCTTATTTAATTCTCCCACTCCTGCAAGGGATGCAAGTCTCCTGACAGCCTGAAAAGGCTTTGCTCCCCCTTAGGGTCTTGGCTCTCTTCCCAGAGCATCTCTGCTAAAACCCTTGGGAGATCCTCAGTCTATGGGATGCTGATGCTTTCCTGAGCATGTGAATTCCCACACTGGACGCATCCAACAGGCCTGGATGCCATCTCTTCCTTCTCTTGCCCAGAGCTGTCCCCTCGGTTGCATTCCTTGCATCCATCTTGCCAAGACCTCTCCCTCTTTCTGCTCTTGGGACAGAAACAGCACGCTCCTTTCAGAGCCCCTTTACCCAAGGCTGCCCCAAAGGGCCGTTCCAGCAGCAAGAGACTGTCAGGGACCCTGTGAAACCTGCCCTGTCCCTCTTACTCAGGGTCCCACTGGCAGAGGTCAGTGGGCAGGTAAAGCAGCATTAACAGCACTAAGAGCTGCCGAGGTGACGCCGAGAAGCTTCAGTAGGTCCAGCATCCTGCTGGTCGCAGGCAGAATTGGACTCGGTCGGCGGGAAGCTACCCGCAGAGAGCCTGGAAACAGCTCCTCTGCAGGCCCCTCGCTCGTGGCCGGGGGGAGACAGGGTGTAGCAACAGCGCGGTTTTCAGCAGGGAGGAAAACCAGCCTGAAAAACCCAAACCGCAGACTTTGAGAAAAGAAGCTACGTCTCGCATCACAGGGAAGATGCTGGAGCGTTTCTTGGGAGCTTACCCCGAGTTTGATGTGAAATACAGTGAATTGCAGGAATCGATGAGTGGGAAAAGCTGCAGGCCCTCGAGCTGATTCACGAGTCTTTGGCCTCGGCATTGCCATGCGTCTGATCCAGTTTATTATTCGAACACACCACGGACACGAAGCAATCCCAGAGGATGGTTTTGAATGCCTTCCGTGTGAGATTGTTAGACTGTGTGAAATTAAAGACATTTTAGCAGTCTGATAAAAACAAGGGCTGAAGTATTGCTTCTTCACACTGCTGTTTCAAGCTCAGAGTTCCTGCTTTGGCAATGAACATGCATTCACACAGACGGCACATTCCGCTGCTTTTAAAACCACCTTTATCATATCATTCAGTTAGAAATTTCTACAGCTTTGCCTCTACTGTTACCAGATAAATCTCAGAGTCTCATTAAAATAACCTTGGCTGTTCTTCCTCTTAAGACTACAATGCAAACAAATCACGTTCTCTAATCCTACGTAATGCCTTATGTAAAACCACTTAACATTCCTTTTAAGGCTGGGACCCATCCAGATGAAAGATGCATAAAAACACATTCCTTAACACGTCTGACCAGAAAAGCAACGTGGTATAGGGCGGAAAACACAGAGTGGGAATCGGCATGTGTTCGAGAGGGCATGGCTGGCAGTGGACGGTGTGGGGCCATGTCTTGTGCTCTGCACAAGTTTACCTCCATTTTTCTGAGCATGAAATGGCAATAGGAATGTGGTCCTGGTGCTGCTATTTTTTATGTCCACTTTCCAGTTGTGCTTCCAGCAGGGACCGAGACCCAGCTGGGGAAGGTGGACTAAGGCTCAGATCATAGTTCTAGAATCATAGCATCTTTTAGGTTGGAAAAGACCATTAAGACCATCAAGTCCAACCTACCACTGCCAAATCAGCCACTAAACCACATCCCTAACGCCTCATCACGAGGCAGCTCCGAGAGCTCACTCTTCACTGCTGGCAGGATGGGGTGGGAAACTACACCTCCATGTGGGAACTGAAACAGGCCAGCAAGGACAAAATAGTGGTCAGTACAGGAGCCTTTGCATTAAATTGCAGTCGTCGGATGGCCCTTGGGTCTGTAAGACATCCCCAGGAGGCCAAGTCTTAATGCACCGTCCACTACTGGAGAATGAAATGGCCTCTTTCCTGCGCTGTCATCTCATGGCTTGTCAAGAGCAGCAAATCAGTGGAGTGAAAAGCTGCGTCCAAACCCTCAGCGGGAGGAAGAGAAAAGGAAAAGGACACAAACAATTCGCTATCAGGAGTGCAGGAAGCTAATTTGTGGGGGGAGAGGTAATTGTTTTGTTACAAATCGCTTGAGGAAATACAGCTCCCTAAAGGGTAAACAGTTTTGTCTTTATTTGCTGGGTGTTCAGGAAAAGGTACGTATTTATGTTGGAGGGAATATACAGGATGTAGAAGGCTTTCAGACTACAAGGGGAAATTAAATGCGGGACTCAGTTAGCAGCCCCGTGCTCCCCCGTCTCTCTGGAAGCAGGACTATTTGTGTTTTGGAACCTGCATCTGACACACACCGTTTCAAATGAGCCCATAAATAAAACCCCAGTAAAATGAAATGTCACTATGCAATTCCAACGAGTCCGCAGACGTTGCCTTTGAGTTTCACCTAAAGCAACACGCCGATCCTAATGCGTTAGGCTACAGAGCCCGTGTTTCGAAGGAGAAGCTTGTGCAATACGCAGCGCTATTTCAGGTACTCGCATGTGGGATTTCTAAATGTGCTGGGGTAAGCTGAAAAGCCAGGCTCCATTTTAACCTGAGGATTGGCACCCAGCTACTTTGTGCATAGACTATATTGGACCTGCGTGGGCTGGCTGGCTGCCAAAGAGGCAGAATCTGTTCTTCAGTAACCAATCCAGTGTCCTGGACAGCAAAAAGACTTGTACATCTGGCATCCATTTCATTTTTTTCTACCTAATTTTGGCCAATGTATTTCCCACGTTGAGTATGTGGTATTTTCTACGTCTAGAAAAAACACACCTCTTTTTAGGTCTTAATGATTTTACGTGCAGTGAATACTACCGCTAATTCCAGCATTCCTCTAGTCTGCGTCCCCACCTTTAGGTTTCTTACATTGCTTAGCCCTCATCTGAGAGACCAGCTTTGCTCAGAATTTTAGCCGCCTGGCTGAAAATAATTGTTCTCCAATAGGCAGATAGAGAATACTTTCCATCTCACAGTTTCAAAGAAGCTTTTTTGATGTTAGGAGCCCGAGGAGACGAGTCCCAACATGTCTGAGTTAATTCAGGTGTGACTGTCATTGCATTGGCTGCCCACAAAGCTAAATACCGTGGTGCTTGATTAGCCCATGCAAAGGATTAGGTGAGGTTGCAACGCAGATTGCAAAGGATGGAACTCACTAACCTGGGGTGTCCTACGCAGTCTGAAGTCCATGTTCCTGTTCCCCACAGACAGTAGACCCTCCTCCTCTTGCACCTCAGAGCCTCTCTGGGAGCAGGTCAGCCTCTGGCGCTTGGGTCAGGGCAGGGTTTTGCCATGGCAGCTGTGATAATCCCTACTAGGATGCGCACGTAGGAACAGCTGTGGCATCAGAGGTGGAAAGCTCAACCTGCTGTTTGGCAGAAGAACACATATGGCTATAAATACATACAATATATACGTGGTGTAGGCAAGCCAAGGGCTTTTCTCCAGCCTCAAAGCAAGGGGCAGAGGCCGAAAGCCATGCCTGCCCCCGCACTTGACTCTCCACAGACACAGAGCTGTTGGAGCGAGTCCAGAGGAGGCCATGGGGATGCTCGGGGAGCGGGAGCCCCTCTGCCATGGGGACAGGCTGGGAGAGTTGGGGGGTTCAGCCTGGAGAAGGGAAGATTCCGGGGAGACCTTAGAGCCCCTTCCAGTGCCTGGGAGGTGACTTTTTACCAGGGCCTGTAGTGACAGGACAAGGGGTAACAGGTTTAAACTAACAGAGGGGAGATTCTGACTAGATACAAAGAAGAAATCGTTTACAGTGAGCACCGTGAAACCCTGGCACAGGTTGCCTAGAAGGCCAATGCCCCCTCCCTGGAAGTGGCCAAGGCCAGGCTGGATGAGGCTTGGCAACCTGGTCCAGGGGAAGGTGTCCCTGCCCATGGCAGGGGGTGAGTGAGATTTAAGGCCCCTTCCCACCTAAACCGTGTTGGGATCATTCTGTGAGCTCTGTGACCGGGCAGCCCCGGGCTCACCCGTTAGTGGAGGCTCAGGGTGGGCTCTCCGGGGTGGGCAGCAGGGCCTCCAGCCGCGCCGGAGCCCCCCCTCACCCCCAGCTCCGCCTTTAGGGCGCACAGACTCCCCCGGCGCTCCCTCCCCGCTCCGGGGGAGCACCC
>NW_010270554.1:0-1463 GCF_000690775.1 Eurypyga helias
GAACGCTCGCCCCGCCGAGGGCGCCCTTAAAGGGGCAACGCCAGCACAGAGCGGGTGGTGGGGTCCTCCCCTCGGCCCAGCACCCTCAGTTTTGCAGCGCCCCAGCTTCACTTCACCCCGCGTTGATTGAACCGGGGAATTTTGACCAAAACAACTGAAACGTTTCTGGGGGGTGGGTAAAAATAACCACCCCAACCCAAGAGCAATGCCTGTTTCGTGCAGGTGGGAAACGCTTCCCAAAATTTCTGCACTGGGCTCTGACATCTCGTGTTAGAGACGAAACTGGCGTTGGCTGCAGGGGGAAGTACGTCTTTCAGAACTTCAAGGAAAATCGGCCCTGACACTGAGCAGAAAGCCATCCCTGCCAGATCTGCTCCTGGAGCAGAGCTCAGGGAAAGGCCAGGATACAAGAGGAAGATCCGTAACGGGAGCGGGAAGGGCTACAAGGGACGGTGGGGGGCCACCAGCATTGCCAGCGGGGATGGGGACCACGGCAGCCTGGAACAGTCTGTTTGGGAACTGAAACTCGCTCGGCTGGAGCTCTGAAACCCCATGGCAGGGCCAGCCGGGGGGCTGGAGGCCGCAGGGGACAAGCCAATCCCCCCCTGGACACAGCTCCAGGCACCAGGAAAGCCTCCAAGAAAGCTCAGGGGGTGTTTCCAGACTTGGGCTGGGGACCCTTCTCCTTCCACCAAGGAGCAACCAACGTCTGTGAGCAGCAAGAAGTGAAAGGGCTGAAAATTAAGGAAGTTCAACCCACTGCCCCGGAGTAGCAGTTTCCGTTCCCAGCTGACGCATGACAACTCGCTTCCAGCCCCCTTTTTTCCAAGGGGTGCATCCGCAGACCCCCCAAAAGGAGAGCCGCAGCCTGTCGTGGTGCTTTATTGGCACCACGTCCCAGCTTGCTGGAAGGACAAGGGGGCGGCTGGTCACAGCGGTAATAAAAAACAGATGTAGTTGACACGCAAACCCCACACTCGGACCAAATCCATGCTCTCTTCCCGCTCGAGCGTAGCTGGAAAACCTCAAAACGTTGGAAAACCCAACAACGCTGGGTGTTGAAGACAAGAGCGTGTCAACCTTGGGGCTGACGTCTCCAAAATGCCCACCTCCTCTTGCACACATCTTCAACAACTAGAGCAGAGCACGCTGCACCGCAGGGCCAAAACACTGGACAAAAGAGCCGGTGAGGGCTTTCTCCCTTCCCGTGCCGGGAAGAGCCTCTCCCAGCTGCAGAGACTGGGGCTTGCCCCCCCACGCCCGGCGTGGGAGGCCGGAGGGACGCGAGGCCCGGCGGTGGGGGGTGGGAACCGAGGGTTTCCAGCCCCGCCGAACCTGCTCCCTGCGCCTCAGGAGGGCCGGCAACACCCTGGCCTAAGCCCTGGGGGTCAGTCTAACCAGCTGGGGCAGGTCTGGGCTCGGGATGTTTGGGGCTGGAGTCATGCCTCCTCGCCCGCAGCCGG
>NW_010270554.1:1518-2756 GCF_000690775.1 Eurypyga helias
GAAAACTGCCTGTGCGTAGCCAGGCGCGTTGCTCCGGGATCGACGTCGGCAGGATCCGGGCACCGCTGGGAAGGATAAAGGTTCGATACGTCTCAGCGGGGTACACTCCCCATTCGGATACAGATGAAGAGGAGAGGTGCAAAGCCACCCCACCGGTTGGGAGAAAGCCGAACGCGGGTGGAGGAGCCAGAGAGCGAGAGCTGTGCTGAGTAAAGATGCCTGGATCCGAGCGGACCGACCTGTTCTGCCGCTCACCGCCTCACCCCGATGGCATGAGGCACCATTCCTCCCTGGGCCGCAGGTTTTGGCTACCTCCCCGGCCTGGGACCGGGCAGGCTGGCAGCCTCTCCCCCCCCCTGGCCCCGCAGGGGCGCCTACCCTGGCCACGATGGGGGCCCTCATCCCTATCAGTGTTCAGAGAGGGGACATGGAGAGCTGTCAGGGAGGAGCAGAGGTATATGCTCTGACACAACGGAGCTACTACGCAGAACCACCGGTTTCACCCGCGAACACCGCGCCCGGCGTCGCAGCCGTCAGCACCAAAGCCCTGCCTCGGCATCTGCCCTTCGTGCCCTTTGCGAAGAGCTGTGAGGAGGATTGCTTTCCATGGGGGAGCAAGAGGAAGGCAGGAGGACGGGCAGCAGTGCAGGCAGAAGCCGTGCCGGCAGCTCACAGGCAGCTTTAAGCCGGGCGGTATTTTGGTGGCAGCCCTGCCTCTCCCTCCCAGGCTGATGTCATGCTTTAGTAAGTTTGAGGCAGAGTCACATGGCAGCTTCTGAGGTCAGAGCCTGGGGTGGCTTTGTTGTCTGTCTGCCTGCCTGCCTGCCCTGGGCTCCTGCCTGCACCCACGGGCGTCCCTGCTGGGGTTCCCCTCTGAGCGGGGCATCTCCGCGATACCCACGGCTCAAGCATCTCCGCGATACCCACGGCTCAAGCGTCTCCAGGATACCCACGGCTCGGGCGCGCCCGGGGGGTCGATCCCAGACAGTCGGACACACCTTGTGCCCGCCAAAGGGGCAGTGTCCCCCATTCCTGAAGGGTCACAAGGGGATACAGGAGGAGAAGGAGGTGGAAAAAAAGAAAAAAGGATGTGACGGTGTGCTCTAATCTCTGCGTGTGACCTAACCGGGTTGGAAGGGGGTTGACGAACAATTAACAATCCTCAGGCTCAGCTGCTCTTTCCCGAAATAGCCCTGGCAGGAGAAGGGCGGACGGGCTGGCAGACAAAGGTGGCCTCT
>NW_010270555.1:0-260 GCF_000690775.1 Eurypyga helias
CACATACACTTTCTGCTGGAGGCAAACGCAAGGGACTCCTTTTCTCCCCGTGGGAACTCTTCCTAACCAAGGTTTTACAAGATTCGCGTTTTTTAAAGGTAACTTCACCCAAGAACATCAAAACCCTCAGCCCTGCTAAGGCCGAGCGCATGACCCTTGATCTCCCTGACTGGTTTCTACACTCGAGGTCTCACCCCCCTGCTTCACCGGGGCGCTGCAGGGACACCCGGCCGTACCGGCACGGCGGCGCGGGAAGGCCC
>NW_010270556.1:0-581 GCF_000690775.1 Eurypyga helias
GTGTGCCCTTCCAGCTGCGGTCAAATGATGAGAAATCTCCGGAATCGCTGTACCCCGTTGATGATTCCCTTGAACCCTTGTCTATCTGATGACTGCGGCTGTTTGTAGAAGCGGGCGTCCCCCTGTCTGAGCTCTAGGCCGGCATTCTGTTGGTTCCTGGGCGATCCCCGTGTGACAGAAGACTGCCAAGAGCGGTCAGCTGGCTGCCTGGCGGTGGCATGTCTGGCAGAGATGCGGTGTTCCTGATTGCTGTCCCCTTGGACCTTCCAGGAGGAAAGCCCGCCAGGCGAAGGCTCGCCGCATCGCTCCCCGTCCCGTGGCTGGGCCCATCCGGCCTATAGTGAGGTGCCCTACGATCAGATACCACAAAAAAGTTCGTGCCGGCAGAGGCTTCAGCCTAGAAGAGCTTAAAGTAAGTACGGAGGGCTGATCCCGACCCCGTAAAGCCACCTGCGAATCGGAGCTTGCCTTCTCCCGCTCAGCGCATGGCTATGGCACAGGTGACTTGCCGAGGGGTCGGAATCTGCCGACTGGCTCAGCCAGGGGAGGTGGCTGGCGCGGGGGTCTTGGCAGCCTGTGTC
>NW_010270556.1:597-3944 GCF_000690775.1 Eurypyga helias
GATAGTACGTGCCTGTTTAAGCCACGGTCTGACCAGGCAAAATTCCGTTAGAGCTGGATTCCGGCAGCGCATTGAGTCCCCTAAATGCCTTTGAGGGAGAAGGGAAGAGTGCTGGCTTCCCGGTTAAGTTCTTGTGTTTCTTTGTGAAACGCGTTTCTGCTAAGCCTGAAAATTAGCCACTGAGAACCTGGAGCAGGTAAACCGTGCTCAGCTTCTCCCTGGTAGAAGCAGGGAACGACATGCCGGAACGGGAACTGTTCGGCCTGGCCTCGTGGAGTAGCGGCGGCTGTTTCTCGCGGAATAGCTGTGAGTTGGTTTAGGAGCACTGGGAGTCTGGGAAGTATTCAGTGCTCTCCGTTGCTGCGGGAAACCATTCGCTGTCACCTTCCCATGTCCCAGAGCAGATCTAAAAGCTGGGGGGGGCGTCTGCAGGATCCCCCGCCCCCATATCCACACGGTGGGCAGGAATAACCATCGGTGCTGTCTGGCAGGGGGCATCCATAGCCGCCCCTTGTGCGTTATTTAGCGTCTAATTAAAATATTCATAACAGTGAAATTAGTGCATTGAAGCAGCAAAATTGGTTTTCTGGATGCCAAACGCTTCATTGCTTTATTTGTCTTTTAATTTTTGGATAATGGTAGAATACAAAACAGTACGCAGGTGCTTGTCCGTAAAACCAAAATGAGGCTGTTTCTTGTTTAAGATGATGGAAAAAAAATGAACGTCGCGATGGAAGCTTCCAGTATGCAGTGAGCCAGCGTTTATCCACGTCCTGACTCCATGAATTTGTCTCGTGTGTACCAGTTGAAACGCCCCTCGTAATTACTCGGGCTTGTGCTTAGCTCTCCTGAGGAAATCCACCTGCGGAATGTTTAAAGCGCAGGCGCCGCTCTGTGGCACGGCCGTCCCTCTCGCCAGGCCCCGGTGCCGCCGACGTGCCGGTCGCTGAGCCTTTCTCCAGACTCCGTGTCTCTGATGGTTGCGCTCTAGCCCTGCTCCGGCTGGTGCCTGGAGCGACTCGGGGCGGCAGGAGCTGTTGGATGCTGCCACTGACACCACGTGCTCTCTCTTCAGCTCGCTGGCATCAACAAAAAGTTTGCCCGGACTATTGGAATCTCGGTGGATCCCCGGCGACGTAACAAGTCTACAGAGTCACTGCAAGCCAACGTGCAGAGGCTGAAGGAGTACCGCTCCAAGCTTATCCTCTTCCCAAGAAAGCCGGCTATGCCCAAGAAGGGAGACAGCTCCGTAAGTACTTGGCAGAAACACTTCACCGGGTCCATTTTTGGGTTTAGTTTCGGAGGTTTGGTGGTCGGTCCATCCTGGTGCTGCGGTGTGGAGACAGGCAGCGCTCTTGAGCACTTTTCCTAACCCCTAGGGGGGAGCGGCCCTTCCCCGGGTGGCATCTGGTACCTGTGCACGTACGTAGGGAACGGTGGCGCCCAGTGCGAGGCCTGGCCTGCTGGAGTTGACCCTTCGGGGCGCCCCGGGGTGTGGCTTTGGGCAGCTGTGGCCTGGGGCCCGCTGTGCTGCTGGGGGGTACAGCGCAGACTGGGGGCTGAGCTCTCGGGTCTCCTTGCTGGAGCTTTGATTGTTGTCCAACCGGTTGAATTTGGTTCAGGAAGCTGAATTGTCAGAACGGCTGGACAGTCCGTCTGGCATCTGCCCGTGGTGGTGACGGCTGTGTGGGGAGGGTGAGGACAAACTGTGCCCGTAGAGAGTTCAGTCAAAGCCCTGTGAGGCAGACTGAAGCAAAGACACCTCACTAAAACCGCGGTCAGATCCCGGATGCCATTCGCTTTCCTCGGCTCTGCCTGTGGCCAGTCCGGGCTTCCCGCGTGGTGGCGCGAGTCGCGGGACGAGGTGCTGTGCTCAGGCTGTCCTCGGCCTGCCGCAGCGTGTCGCCTCTGGGCTGCTTCGCCGCAGCGCAGTGAGCCTACCCCGCCCGGGCTGTGTTTCTGAACAGGGCAGGAAGCATCTTGAGCTTCCCTTTCCAGTGCTTGCCTCTGGAATACCGTTTCAGGATGTCTAAAATGAAACTAGTCGCTTTTGTGCGCTGCTGCGCTGTCTCAAGGAGCTGGAATTACCCCTGGAAGGAATTGCTGAGGGATGCACTGGGTCTCAGACTAAAAATGGTACAGTAGGTGTCAACGTTTTTCCGGCTGGCAGCACTCCGGAAAGCCTGCTGCTCCTCTGGCAAGGTCCGGGCTGATGGATAGCCTGGCAAAACGCGGGCCTTGCTGTAGTTGCAACGCTGAATCCAGTCTGAAATCTCCAGCCAGGGTGGCCAGCGGCGTGTGCACGCCGGGTACCTGCCTGCGGGCTGTGCTCTTAACTCGGTACTGGCCTGGGATGCTTTAAATATTGGGATTTTCAATGTTCCGTCCTCTTTTCCCGCAGGCTGAGGAACTGAAGATGGCAACTCAGCTGACCGGGCCCGTTATGCCCATCAAGAACGTAAGTGTAACTAATCACCTCTCCGTCGCGACAGACGAGGTGGAGAGGGCTCTCTCGCTGTTCTGCAGCAGAGGGGTGCTGTCTCCAGGCACTCCCGCCCTGGATCGGAGAAAGCCAGGAGCAGGTCACGCTCATCCCGGTCTCTGGCCGAGAGAGCCTTGATCGGTGTGGTTCCTTGGCGTCACAAGGGGCTCATCGTTTGGAGCTCAGCAAGTGGGGGAGCCCCGCATGGCGAGCTGTGTCTGGCTCCGCAGGGCACCCGTGTCAGGACGCATTGGGAATTCTGCTTCCGCCCGGAACGGGGCGCTGGAGAAGCACGCATACGCTCTCCAGCAACCGCTGCGGGGGAACCTGTGCAGTAACCCCCCAAAACACCATCCCATGGAGCGTACAGCACCGGGAAGCATCTCTGCTCGGCACCGCCCGCTCCAGGGCCGCTTCCCCGCTTTGCGGGGGTGGTACCCTGTGAAATTCGGGGCGCTTGGGGCGAGGGCTGCGTGCTGGTGGCCGGCTGCAGTCGCCCTCTGCCCGGAAAGCCTCGCTCCGGCTGTTCAAGCTGACTCGTGTTTTGCCCCGGCACGTTCCGGTGTCGCGCTGGCAAATTGGGAATGGGATGAAAGGAGGCGCCTGGGGGAGCGATGAGAAGGGCAGGGCCCGCGGGTAGCGCAGGCGTGCTCCGTCACAGCGTCGCGCAGACGGAGAGGGGTGAGTTGCGTTAAGCTTTAACGGCCCTTTCCGGGAGCCGCTGATGTCCCGCTCTCCGGGCTTTTTCCACCAGGTTTTCAAGCGGGAGAAGGCCCGGGTTATCTCGGAAGACGAGAAGAACTTCAAGGCTTTCGCCAGCCTGCGCATGGCCCGGGCCAACGCCCGGCTCTTCGGGATTCGTGCG
>NW_010270556.1:3988-4272 GCF_000690775.1 Eurypyga helias
CCGAAACTGTCAAAAAAAAAAAAAAGAGAGGAACGCGGGTGTGCTGTGTTCTTAGGGCAGCGTGCAGGAAGGAGCCGGCCTGTGGCTCACGTGAGGACGCGCCATTGGGACGCGGGAAAGCTTTTTCTGCGGGGAGGCAGCCCTGCTTCCCACCGACCCCTTTTCCAGCTGGAATGACATCCACGCCTCTGCCCGTGGGTCCGTGTGGGGCTGGTGGTGGGTGCCCCCTGTGGGTGCCCCTGCCTGGGCTGCAGCCCTGCCCAACCTGGGGTCGCTCCCTGTTT
>NW_010270557.1:0-1956 GCF_000690775.1 Eurypyga helias
TAGAGCTCAGGGGCAGCTTTTGGGTGTCGGAGGCATCTGAGCGGAGTCATGTGGATGTTATGCAAGACTTGATGATAGGTTGTAAACAGCTATTAAAGTGATTGACAGGCCCAGGATGAAGTTTTGAGGCGGGGGGGGGGAAGAAAGGGAAAGATGAGTAATAATGATTAAAATAATTAGCAAATCGAGACATTCCATAAATTAGGGGAAAGCTTTGTGAGGACGGAGGAAGGTGCGGTGAAGGCATCGTGCTTGAGCGCTGCCCTGAGCAGGGGACGATGCCAGGGCAGATACCGAGCACGTGAAGTTTGGAAAAGGGGGGTATTTCTTTCCAAGCCTCCACGTACCGGGAGGGTTTCGCTCCCTCAAAAACAGCTAAAAAGCAATTCCAGCTGAAATCTGACAGATTTGGGTTCACCGAGCGCTGCTGCGTCCCAGCACCCCCAAAACCCAGGGGCTGAGCAGCCGGAGGAGAGCAGCCCCGAGTTAATTAGGAGAAACGAGCAGATTACGGGGAAGACAGCTTCTATTTATACATAAATACTCCAGCAATCAGCAGCGAAGGGCAAGGGAAATCCAATAGAAATATGTGGCTGCTTAAGAAGCTTTTTGAGCAAAACGTTACACAATCGGTTGCATTTGCCGGGCTCTGGCTCCAAGTCCCAGAAATTGAGGAAAACAAGAGTGACCCTGAGCACAAGGAAGGACAAGGGATTTCCAGAGGCTTCTTCCCATTGGATAAGGGGAGACGAGGACTCCTGGGAGTCCCTAAATGCGAGCTGCGGCTCGCTTTGACCCCAAACTCCCAAGCTTCGCGCCCAAAGTCAGCGAGCCTTGCAATCCCGCCGAGCGTGCCGCAGGGCTGACGTGGGAATACACGTATATACGTGGATTTCGTATGTGAAAAGACGCCCTCAGCTCTGCTGCCTTCTCAGGAGCGATCACGGGGGCCGACGGTGCCGGAATAGCCACCGGCCCTCCCCACGCTCTCACACGCTGGCTCCCTCTGCTTCACCCTGGCCCCAGTCTGCAAGAAAACGGGGTGTTTAGGGGTATTCTGGGGGCCTCACACATGCCTCTTGCTGGGCATCACCTGGATAATGTGGGTTTTGAGTGGCCATCAGCTGGTCCAATAAGCACCTGGGGTTTGGGGTCTCTTTGGGTTGGTTTTTCACCTCCTGTGCTCACACCCAGGACAGCTGCGCTGAGTTCCTGTAGTTTATTTATCCTGGAGGCAATATAAGGCCCAGGGATGAGGTTGGGGAGCGTGTGTCCCAGAGGAAGGATGGGTGTGTTTCTGTAGAGCCTGGCCCTGCCAGCAAGCTGCGGTTATCCCAGAGCTCTGCGTTTGGGGTGGCTGCTGTCCCCCAGCCCATGTGAAGAAGGAAGAGGAGGATGGGAATGCATTCCCTTCTGCTGTGAGGGGCTGGCATCACTGCCCAGGGGTCACTGGTGAGTGCACGTGTCGGTTCTGGAGGTGCCTTGGTGGCTTTGCAGCGGCGGTGTTGGGAGTTGCGTTGAAACTGGGTGAACTGGCTCCCCTGGGCCATGGCCTTTTCTGGTTTTTCTCGGTTTTGTGCCATCTGCCAAGTCACCTTTGCCGGGGGTACATGCAGCGGGCCGGGGTGCAGGCGTGAGCACGAGTTCTGCGCACGCCTGTCCCCTCCGTGCACATCCGCTCCGGAGGTCCCCGTGATTGTTCCGATCGCTAAATCCCCTGAACGCCCCGAAGTGATGCTGCAGATGCTCAAAAAGCTAAGCTAGAGGTGTAGGAGCTCCCCCTCCTTACATCAAGGGCTCCCCTGGTGTGCTTTTGGGTGGCTGTTAACCCTTTCTGTGCACGAGGCAGCAAAGCGAGGGGTGCGGGTGGGGCGGCGGGGTTACGGGGGTTTGTGGGGTGGGAAGGTGTCGGGGTAGGGACGTGCGTCGGCTCCAATGCCACGGGACGCAGCCCTA
>NW_010270558.1:0-263 GCF_000690775.1 Eurypyga helias
TTTTGCCAACGGCGCCGGGCTCTCCGTGCCACGCGCCCACAGCACCTTATTTACCAGGAAAAGAGAGAAAAGCACAGAAACCCCCTTAATTTTCCTTTACAAACCCCTGTCGACCACTGAGGATTAGGAGGTTACAGTCTCCACAGCGATGTTGGTGGGCTGATCCGATTCCAGCAGGGACAACACGGATTCTTGGATGCCTTCCGAGGTTTCCACAAGCGCATCGGCCCTGTGGAGTGCCACCACCTCCGCTCCGTCGGGCT
>NW_010270558.1:648-2349 GCF_000690775.1 Eurypyga helias
GGGAAGTCACGCACGATCCCACACGGATGAAAATTCCAAGGGTGGAAGCAGGTGTAACCAAGGTGCAAGGACAAGAGCGAGGCGTTAGCGCTGGGAAGTGGAGAGGCAATCGAGAAAAGCGTCCCCACTCCCAAAAGCGACGGGAGAGCGTCTCCCGCTGCCGTACGGAGAGCCGAGGCTCAGCGTACACCCGGCCCGCGTGTCGTGCTCCTACAGGAATCCCTAAATCATCAGCCACGACCACGGTTCATCCCAAATCCCGGAGCTACGGCTCCAGCTCGGGCAAAGCAGCACCCAGTGACGTAGCTGGCTCTCTTCCTCCGACCCAAACGCGACCCCTCGTGTGTTCGCTGCTGAGGCAGGAGCGCAGGCGGGAAGAGCCGGGAGCCTCCGAGCGGAGTTTCTTCCGGAGACAGCTCGCTCCTATTCCCAGGCAGCTCTGGCAGACCAGGAGCACAGCCGAGGAACGCGCGGGAGATGGCGGCAACGTGACAAGTGGGCGGTATCTACCTTCACTTCCTGGGAACCAGCTACGTTCCGTTCCACCTTCTGCTTCTTGGCCAGGGCCTTTCCTCCCTCCTCCGCGTCGCCTCTGTCCCCGGCAAAACAGCCTGGCCGGCGGGTACAGTTAAAACTGAAAAAATCAAGGCGGTGGTGAACGGCCCGGCGCGAGACACGCTCCCACGCCGGTGAAGTCGGCGCAGGAGAAGGGGAGACCCATGGATTGACAGCGCCAAAGAACACCCGGAAAGGAAGGAAAACTCCAGACTGGGTTTCCAGTTTCGTTATTCAGGTCTCGGAAATACAAGTATTTCATCTTAGAACACACACAAGGGAAAAACTGCCCCTTTGACATCTCGGTAACGCAAACAGCCGAACCGGGTTCAGCAAGAGGAAGGGAGAGCCCTCCTCGAGAATTCCACGCAGGCGGCCCCGCTGGCTGAGGTCCAAAAAGGCTTTAAGCACGTGCAAGAGCTGCAAAACATCCCGGGAGAACGACCCCGGCCTAAGTCCACGAAACGCCGGCTCCCGCTCCGGGAAACCCAGAGGCCAGGCCGCGGCCGGGTGAGGAGGAGAAGGGCAGCGCGTGAGCTACGGAAGGCGGCTCTACCTCAACAGTTCTCCCTTTGTCTTCCTCAGACTGAGAACGATTTGTAGCGATTTGGCAACTAATTCTGCATAATTAACAGCTTTAGATAATTGCTTTTCGCTCACCAAGTGCTTTAAGGGGAGAGAACCGCCGCGACCCACCTCGCGCTGCAACGCGACGCGTGTCACCGGAGCTGCTCCCTGCTTCCTAATCCTCTTTTTCCGCGCCCACGTTAATCCAAATCACCGAGTCTCCCCGGGACACGCTGAAAGATTTGGCGGTAGCAGCCAAGGGCGAGGAATTACATCCCTTGAGGAAACCCAAACCCACGGTACGAGTGCTCTGGAGCGCTGCCCTGCTGTAACACGACTGATCCGCCTTGTAAAACGGATCGGTTACGTCGCGACGGGGCAAGCGGCGCGTTTAAGCTGGTTCTAACGGCCTAATACCGAGTTTTACAAGAAGGACGGAGCGACCGCTTGAGGTACAGGCCGCAGGGTCATCGGTCGAGCGATCTACTCCCAGATCGGGAGGTTGACCCCAAGACAAAGAGACAAAGAGCCGCCCTGCACCCTGGCACCCCTCGTTCCACCGCAGGCGTTTGGTTTTAA
>NW_010270559.1:0-599 GCF_000690775.1 Eurypyga helias
TCCGCAGCCACGAGGGAATGATGTGCAACGCTGCGCTGGCACCAGCCGAGCCATGTAACGTGGGGCCGTGAGGAGCATTACTCACGGCTGATGAACACATACCTTTTCCAGGGAAACACATACATTCCCGAAAGAAACGCATAGATCATTTGCTGAAGCACATTTATTACAGCGAAGTGTGTACCTCAACTAATGAAACGCATAGATCACGCAGTAAAATGATTATGCTCATACCTAGCAGGCTCCGCCATTTATTTCTTTTTAACCAACTGACTTGGGCTGGGAGGCTGAGCACGGCCCTCCCCCTCCCAGGGATTAGCAGCCCGGACTCCCATTCGTGCTTCGAAGGTGTAGTTATTTCCATGGTGCAATCCCAGGTTCCCATCCCGAGCTCACCAAGAACAAATTAGCAGGGAGCCCCCTCTCACAGGAGCCGAGTTGGCGCCTGTTTTGCTACTGAAGATGGATTTTGCCGCTGCGTGTCAGCGGGTGCCGCAGCTGGTTTCCTCGCTAATTAAAAATGATGGCTCCGTGCCACGAAGCACTCCAGGCACTCTCCCCCAACTGTGGGTTTTGCTGCCCACCTGAGAGACCTTCCG
>NW_010270559.1:881-2251 GCF_000690775.1 Eurypyga helias
GGCCCCGTCCGCGACTGCTCGACTAACGACAAAGCGGCCTTCGAAACAAGAATGCCATTTGTTGGACTGGCCTTTCTCTGCTGAACTGATTCTGCTTGGACAGCCGACCCGGGGAGGGGGCTAAAAGGGGAATTACTTCTGGGAGCGAGCAAGGAAGGGAAACCAGACCAACAGAAGCAAAATGCGGCGGAAGATCAGGCACGCAGTGACGGCGCTCGATATCCCTCTCCCCTGCCTTCCCCTGAACTCCGTTGGCTGCCGACTGTGGAGCGTATTGACCAGGATTTTTTCCATGTTAGCTTTGAATAGCCTCGCTGCGGCGGCCAGGCAGCCCCTCGCTGAGCCCATTTCCAGCCACCACCCCCAGCACCCCGCGCTCTCCATCAACAGGAAATCAAGCGGAATAACTCTCCCTGCTTTCCCCACTTAGCGGCGAGGCTTTTTCAGCTCTCGCGTCACCGACCTTCGGAGCAGCTTCGCCGTCCAACCATCGGCTCTGCTGCAGACGCCGATCTGCCTGACAAACTTATCTTTCGAATGTGCCTTCTAACGCGTGATCGTCGTCTGCCTCGGGGGAGGCTTCCTGGGGGCTCACTGCGCTGAACTGGTCCTGTTGTGGTGAGCCTTCCCGAGAGGAGATGTGGCCAAATATGCGCGATCGGGCCCAATCGTTGCGTTTGCATTTCCCGGAGATAACGGCATTTTCCTTAGGTTCTGGGTCCCGTTTCATTATTCCATGGACCTCTCTGTGAACCTCGGGCTTCGCTATGTAATTTATGGTCCCTGATACAATCCAACGGGGTAATCTCATTATTTATGTGCTTCATTTATAATTTGATCATTTCAGTACAATACCTGTTTTCCTACATGATTTATGTACCCTCTCCCGTAACGTGTGCGCTCCGCGCCGTGGTCTACGTATTCATCAGCCGCGCGTTATGCCCCCGCCGGCACTTTCCCAGGGAGGAAGGTGGGACACCCCAGCCCGAGGCCAAGTCCCGGGGTTAATTGCAATCAATTCACCTTCCATGCAATTACCCTTCCATCTGCACGCGGCTGTGAAGTGAGCGTGCTGAACGCCGGATGCAAATGTGCCTCTTCCCCCCTCAGAGCCAATAAAGCCAGCCGTGGCACAGGATTACAGGGGGGCAGCGGGGACGGTTTAGCCGCCCTTTCTAACATTTCCATTGAGGAGGTGCTGAGAATAATTAATTACCTCCCCGTCGCGCTGATTAACGCCTGGCGACAGAAGAGCCTCCTGAACGCTGGGGAGGCAGCGCAGCCCGCTCTGATTCCAGGACAACATCCTCCGCCGCACAAAGCCCAGGCTGAAGGGAACACTGTAGGAAAACAAACCCACCCCCTTCCCC
>NW_010270560.1:0-3680 GCF_000690775.1 Eurypyga helias
ACAGCAGGATGCTGTGTTTTTCCTGTATTTTCAGGAACTAGATGATCTTTTAAGGTCCCTTCCAACCCAAACCATTGTATGATTCTATGAATCGTTGGCACCAGTAGAGCTGAGGGAACCAAAACACTGTGAGGAAACCACCTTCTGGAGGAGTTGGAGGGAGACAGGAGCAGGGTTTGTGAGAAGGTTTTAAAATCGAGCAGTTCTGCACTGGCAGTGAATGGGGGAACAGATGGATGAGCCTGGAACGGGTCCGGGTAACGAGACGCGATGGCGGAGACTCTCCCCTGCGGGAAGAGCGCGCGATTTTGTTGGTGGCCATCTAACGCGTGTGCAGGTTTGCTTTAACGGGTTAACACACATCACTGTTTTCTTCTGTAGAGAGTGGCGATTACACAGATTACAGCGATGACGATTACCTGGAGACCAGGAGGAGGAGATCAAGACGGAATCAGAAGAGACAAGTCAATTATAAGGAAGATTCAGAAAGTGACGGCTCACAGAAAAGTGTCCGGTATGGGAAGGAGTTAAGAAGAGTTCACAAACGCAGGCTCTCCACCTCGGATAGTGAAGGTAACGTAAACGGTCCACTGTTTGCAGGAGCGTGAAGAGAAAACTGTGTCATTCAGAGATTTCAGAGGATCTTCCTTCTTAGAGTTCCTTATTGTTCCTTGAAAACTGTTTCCTTCTGAAACAGTCCACTGGTCCTTCGTGGTGCACTGTTACAGGCCCTTCTCCAAGTCATCCTTCTCCCAATTCTTGACTTCCAGGTCTGAATTTACAGTGTGTGGCAGGGAGTGCTGGGCTTCCAAAATTGGCACCACCGTAACGGTTTCACCACTTCGTTAAGAGGTCGCAGAGCTTCGCACCATGCGCCTGAAGATTGTCTTTTGTAAGGGAGAGGGAATTACTTCTGGTGCCCTGCTTGGTTTTGTGGCCAAGGCTCGTTCAGTCTCCCGTTGGAAGGAGCTGTGCTAAGTACAGAGGAAGCTGCTCTCAGTCACGTCGGTCACACCGCAAGCGACTGGTGTGCATTTTGGCGTAAAATCAGATTTAAAAAACCCCCGCTGATTTCGTGTGCTCTGCATTCTGGGAACGCAGCTTAGGAGACCTTGGGTCCACCCCTGAGGGACGCTGAGCCGTGCGGGTTGCAAGTCTTGCCCAGAAAATCAGCTGCACTGACAGGCCGAATGCCCTTGATGCGTAGGGCAGGTTTCGAGCGCGGGCCTGAGTTTACGGAGCGTGGAAGGATCCTGTTAGAGGAAGGGAAACGAGTATGGGATGCGGCCGTAGGGTATCTCACCCTGGATCCGGTACCGCAGTACAGCCTCTCCTCAGAGGTAGGATGGGGCTCTGCTAAGACCCTGCTGGGTGGTGGCTGAAGTTTTTGCTGCCTGCACTTGCGTGTTGAAGGTAAACAGTGCCCCTGTCTTTTCTCCATGAAATCCCATTTCCTCGTGTATTTTTGGGACTGGCTTTTTGGATGTTAAAATCAGCACCATTTAGTACCATTCCAGTTCTCTCCCACAGTGTGTTATAAAACATGTAACAGCGTTGCTGGAAATTTAATTATGTTGGAAATACAGGAACTCTGACAGAGTCTCTGTCAACCTGAACCTGTGCTAAACAACACCCTTTAACGTGGCAGTTCACGTGCAGCCTGGAACAGGTGGCCCAGGGAAGCTGTGGATGCCCCATCCCTGGAAGGGTTCAAGGCCAGGCTGGATGAGGCTTGGAGCAACCTGGTCTAGTGGAAGGTGTCCCTGCCCATGGCAGGGGGTGGGGCTGGGTGGGCTTTAATGTCCCTTTCCAACCCAAACCAGTCTGTGATTCCATGATTTCTAGTGGAAATCACAAGGAGACAGCAAAAGCTGCTTGCCATTTGATTTTTCAGTGTCTTTTCTCACCAAAGCCATCGAGGGACAGTGTAAAGGCTGCTGGTGTGTAGAAAAAAAAGTTGGAAAAAAAAAAAAAAAAAAAAAGGCCTCCCACTGAAGGGCAGCAAAGTTCAGGTGACAGTTAGGAGTGTTCCTGTGATAGAAACACCGTGGAGTAGCCACTTATCAAAAGGTTTGGGTTGGAAGGGACCTTAAAGATCATCTAGTTCCAACCCCCCTGCCATGGGCAGGGACACCTTCCACTAGACCAGGTTGCTCCAAGCCTCATCCAGCCTGGCCTTGGACACTTCCAGGGATGGGGCATCCACAGCTTCTCTGGGCAAGATTCTCATCCCAGGAGAGATTGGGATTCTCTTCCCAAGAATATGCTTGGGAAGAAGTTGTGTGTAATTTGGGGGTGATGGGGGTATAGTACAGTAGGGGTGTGTGTATATATATATACACACCTTGTTAAGTCAGCGCCGTTGTCATTTGGGCTCTCGGTTTCTGAAGGGTGCGCAGCGGGTGCTGTGAGATGGGATGCAGCTCTGCCTTACTCCCGGCATGCGGTTATCCCCTCTGCGGGTGGAACACGCTGGCCTCCGAAGCCTCTGGTACTCCTCAGGTTGCGTATCAACAGATTGTTGGTCTTTGCTACTTGAGCAGCGCAGTTAGAGAGTAAAAACAGCGCAAGCGTTTTGACGCGGTCGGAGGAACCTGGGGAAGGAGAGGGAGAGAGACGGCTTTTTAGTGAACGTGAAAGCTGGGAAATAAAAAAGTACAATGGTTTTGGTTGCGCTCGGATTTGCTAATGGTTTGAAGTCTGCTGCTTATTCCAGAGAGCTACATGTCCAAGAACTCTGAGGACGATGAATCCACAAAGGAGTCAAAGCGATTGATTCGCAAACGTCGGCGAAGTACAGACGACTACTCCGAGGAAGAAGGGGAAGACGAGGAAGACGAGGGGAGGCCCGTCCGCAAACGGCTGAACCGGATCGAAACGGACGACGAAGACAACTGCGAAAACGCTAACAACGAGGCGGAAAACCCCGCTCCTGCAAATAAGCTGCCAGCACCGCAAGCTCCCCCGGACACCACCAAGAAGCACTGCTACCGGATAGAAAGCGACGACGAAGATGACTTTGATAACGTAGGGAAAAAAAAATACAGCCTGGTGGACTTGCCCTCCACCAACGGACAGAGCCCAGGTAAAACCATTGAGAACTTGATTGGCAAGCCGAGCGAGAAGACCCAGGCCCCCAAGGACAGCACAGCCAGTGCCAGCCTGGCGCCCAACGGGACGGGGAGCGGGCAGGAAGCGGTAGGGCCGGAGGAAGATGAAGATGAACTTTTGAGAGTGACTGACCTTGTTGATTACGTCTGTAACAGTGAACAGTTATAAGACTTCCATTTTTGTGCTAATTTATTCCACGGTAGCTCATACCAGCGGGCCAGTTATTAAAAGCTGTTTTATTTTTCCTAGAAAATTCTCCACTACAGTATCACTTTTTAGAAGCAAGAATTTCACCAGTCCTGCAGTCTTTCTGTGAAGTGACCAGTTTTGAACTTTGAAGATGAATTGCTGTAAATTCCCTCTCTTCCCCCTCCCTTCTCCTTCCAAGTCCATGGTCCTGGGTAATTTCACTCACAAAAACTTATAACAACAAGAGATTTGTATATTTTTGACTTTATATTTCCTGAGTGCATACAAATTTGTGGAAATGGGTGGCCTAAGAAAGCATTCCAAATCGGTCAGGGCCCAAACCGTAACTGGGGTGGGTTTGGCTCAAGGTGGGGGGAGGG
>NW_010270561.1:0-19809 GCF_000690775.1 Eurypyga helias
GCCGGAGTTAAACCACGACAAGAACAAACATTGTTCTGACTCAGGTCTGAAACCATTTTCCAACTGCCTTTCAACGAAAATGAAGAAGCTCTTTATTATCCATGGCCATTAAAGGTAAAGGCCTCAAGCTGGAAAATACCACTGAGCCACTCAGTTCGTTCCAGTTATTTATTTCTATTTTCAGTCTCAGCTATTCACTTCCATTTCTTACAGCCTCTCCTTCCACCTCCTCATTGGCTAACCCACCCAATCTGTTGACCAGGGCATGTCCCATTGCCAGCTCTGGAAGACTGTGAAGGACACAAGATACCTTGACTCCACTGACCTTGCTGCATCAGAGTGACCAGAAGGCTCCTGAATATTGTCCTGGTACTCTGGTGGGCAGAGATGGCAGTTTTGGTCCCCTTTTTGAATATACCTATGTTTATCAATCCCATGACCATGGGGGAATAACAGCTTTCTAGGTATCGCTCAGATCTAGGGAAAGGATTGTAGAAGCTGACTGCCCTTTGGAAAGAGGCATGGCAGAGGTTGGAGTTCAGAGAATCATCCTCTCTCTGCCCCAATCCTGGCAATGCCTTAACACACATGCTCACAGAGACTTCACTTGTTACCACTAAAGTAACTTCCCCTTTGATGACGCCTTGCCATTTCCTGTTTTTTCCTAAGTAATAGGGAAAAATCTTGCACTAGTTTTGTTAACACCTTGTCCCAATTAGTGTTACTTATCAAGAATTTATAAATCCAGGTCAGGATGTATGTGCTGTAAACCTGTGTTATTTACTGAAACTTGTACAGTAGCCAGCAACTGTGGTCAGGAAGAAATGTCCAGTTTTTCAGGTTTGTGTGAACTGATTCGTGATTTCCTCAAGCTGTTGTTGGATTAAGTGGGCTGGGAAGTCTGAGGCATCTGACTGTGAGCCAGCTCAGGTCTGGGAGCAGCAAAATGACCTTCACTCTTGCTTCTGTTGAGTGGGGAGGACTGCTTCTCATGAACATGGTATTGGTGTCATTTTCAGGTGCTGCTACTCCTCCAAATTATTGGGTTTGTTTCAAAATTGAGCTATTCTTGTAAAGCCAAACATTTGAAATGCTGTAGCCAAAGCACTTCGCTCCAGAGATGTCAAAATAAAACTTTCAGCTTCTCCCCCTCTGCAGTCAGAGTGGACCAAATTAATTGTGGAAGTAAATGGTGAAAATTAAGAAATGTTTGAGCTGGACTGCCAATGGCGCATGACTTTGCTATCTGTTTCTTTGATTTTGGTTTTAGTTGCATTGACAAACACTGAAATCTCCCTTCTCAAATTACAACTATTGTCTTTTTCCTTCTTTTCTTGAGCTTTGTGGATGAAGTCTGATACCTAATGCAATCCACGCAATTGCAGTATTTCCTGCAGTGATGATTAAATAAGTGCAAAACACTCAGCACCTCATAGGGCTCGTCAAGGATGAACTTGTACCTCACTTTTCCTCAAACTCACCCTGCTTGAATTTGAATACAAGTTTATGTGTACCCGACGTTCACTTTTATCCCTATTTTTTTTCGTACCACTAGATGGCAATACTTATGCACGTAATAAGTAATCTCATTTCTCCGTAGTTGAGATTTTAACAAGGCCATGCCACAGTCTGTATTTCTTACTCCTCTCTACATCTTCGGTTATGAAAGTACTTGCTGGGCTTTTTGTGTGTAAGTAGGGAAAGCTGGTCAAACTGTTCCCAAAATTACATTCCTTTTCCCAAAATAAACTTTCTTTTCATAAAGACTCACCAAATAAACACTCTGCTATTAAAATTTTTTCTTACTTTTTTTCTACAAGCAATTTTTCCAGTCCTATTTCAGTATTACAATGGAAAGGTATTTCTGATGAGAGAAAATCTGTGGTATTCAGAAACTCTTAAAAGAAAATCAACATTTTTAAATTAGGAATGATAAAAATTATATTCTAATAATGTTGGCAATATGTTTTTTGGTTTTGCCTCAATTTGTGTTTGTTAAATTGTTCTGTGCTCAGTTTGTGCTAGTATTTAACTAGATACTATGATGAAAGTTTTAAAATCTTAGATCAGCTTCTTGAATATCCATTCTCTGTCTTTGCAGAGAAAGATGAGCTTCACAGCAGGAGACAGTGCAGTAAGACAGAAAGAGAGCAGAAGAGATTTTGTTTCAAGGCTTTCTATATATGCAGAAAGAGCTGTTAAATCTTACACTTCAGGAAATCAAACCGGAAATCAAACCTGAATAATTTATTGGAAATCAGATCACTCCACAATCTTTTGGAAGTGTTTATGTGGGTAACATCACTTCCCCAAAACTCTGAAGCAGTTCAAAATATTTTAATAAAAGCAGATTTTTTTTTCCACCTTTCCTGATATTTAGACCTACTGAGATATCTTTTCCCCAAGAAAGTGAGACAAGCAGTAAAAGGGGAAGTGGAGACAGAGTTACCAGGTCACTGGAAGACCAATGCTAATAACTGCGTATTGTCCTGTGAACACATTCCCACTCCTAAATTAGGCTGGCAACACATGCAATTTTTAAAAGTAGGTGTTACACTGAAATATTTCTAGGAGGCACCCTGGTATCTGCAGTGACAAAGTCTGAACCACGTCTTCTTTTTGCTTCAACCAGAAGAGAAATAAGTCACTCACATCATTGTTTTGGTATTCAGAAAATAGAAAATTGCATTCTCTTGGGGGAGTTGGAGGTGCCAGAGCTCAGAACGACAGCGGACCAAGCGAAACAAAGGGGGTCCTTTCGCCTGTTCCTCTAATTGACTAGTTAGTAATGTCTGAACTGCCCCTGACTGACTGAGAGTGATCTCGCCATCCTCTTTGATCAGGTCTGTCCCAGCCCCATGCCTTTCAGGGCAGGAAATCCAAGCAAGGTGATCTCCCGGGAGTCACCCCAGATCAGATTTATAAAAGTTGCAACAGGAACATCTCAATATGCTACCTAAATCAACATCTGCATTCACTGGCAGCTAGGGCAGACCAGTCATGACACTGGGGAGACAGAAAGGTGGCTGATGATGCTCTCGGCTACTTGGAAGCCCTGGGAAGTGACATAAACACCTACCTTCTGTCCCCAGAAGTTGGATAAAACTCATTCAGTTTTTTAGAGATGTCTTGCTAGAGCTGTATGTTTTGATTGCTCTCCACTTCTTTAGGATATTTGCTTGGGAGGCATTGTTTCAACAGTGCTTCAAGTGAATTGCCAGATGTCAGTGTTTTAGCTCTGGATCCAGCACAGATCAGGTCTTGGCAGCAAAACTACCCTGATTCTAATATTCTTCTCTATACTCAATGGACTGTGCTTTCTTGGGAGGCTATTTGGGGTTATTATGGACAATAAACAAAATAAATAGACCTCACACGCCATATTGGGCACTTGGGATATTTTGTTTTATGAGCTGATGAGTGTAACCAGATGACTGGAGTGAAAACAGCTGCTTGCCAGGGCTGTGGTTAAGCCACTTCTGGCACGTTATTAGGAATATTGTATTTTATGGGGCTGGAGATCACAACTCTGGAAACTAGCAGTTGAGCAGGAGGAGTACAGAGCCTGAGAAGTCATTTTTAGTATATGACAGTAAGAGACAGCTTGTCTCGCTGACCTTGCTGTCAGAAGACCACTGTTTTGACATTATAGGGTCGTGTGTCTGACCATAATGACAGATCAATCAATCCTTTCCATCGGATGCAAGAGATGGGTATTAGTGAAGCTTTCTCTGTAACGGTCTCTTCCTAGAGACCCCAGATCTGCTCTGGTGCAGCGTTTTCCACCTATGTGTTTTGCCGCATCATTTGGAAAGCCATGCAAAAAGGACATGGTTAGGACAATCCTAAAATAAAGTGGGAAGGGCAGCCATTTGAAGAAGGATGCACATGCTGATATTTCCATCCAGAAAAGGAGGACTTAGACAAGAAGGCCTATCCAGATGTGATTTTTTTTTCCTTGTCTTAATCATCTATCTTTATTATATTGGGCTGTGCCTGGTTTATAGTAGTATTTGAGTGGATACAATGGTAGAAGTTTTGAAATTGTAGATTTTGTCATACTAATGAATCTGGTTCTCCTGCTCAGAGGAGAACACCCACTGAAGTCAAGAAAGCTGTTCGCATATGTATTTTTACTGCTGGGGTAGATTATTTAAAATTAGGGGGTTTGAATGGACTGGAATTGCTGTGTAAACATTTGTACTCTTCTGAGGCTTTGTAGCAGGTCTCATACTTTCTTCATAGTTTTAAACCTAGTCACTCTGCTTACAGCTAGAGCTTGAAATTGCAAGTGGTGAAAGTGTGGCATGAAATTATAAATATTTAGGACTGAGAAGAACCCACAGAAGAAGGTGTGTTTGTTAAAGGCATTTGAAGAACTTCAGATATGTCCATGTGGTTTAGCAATCTCCTGAAACTTACCACCAGGGCCTCAACCATCAGCAGGCTCTTATCAAAGAACAATAAATTCTTCTCAAAACAAAGTTTCTACAGTATCAGAGTCTCTGCTTTAATATCTGTTGCCTCTGAAGATTTTCCCTGCCTGGGTTAGGAAAGCACCATGCTGACAGGGCAAGTTAAGTGACCTGCCCTATTGCAAGCTGCAAAGCCATTTAACGTCTGGGACTCATCAGCAGCAGTCTGTAGGCGTACCTGCATGTGCTCCTAAGACGTGCAGGAGTGAAGGTTGTGGGTGGGCTAGAGGGTCCTGCACAGTGTATACACCACAGCTGAGGGGACAGGGACTGTAACAACTCAAAGAAAGCGACTGTGAATAAGGCTTTAACAGTCAGAAGGACTTCCCTGGTCTTAGGGGAGGGAGGGCTTGTGGACAGGAGGAGGCCAGAACTTTCCTGTGCTCCTGCCGGTCACTGATAAGCAGAGGCCAGTGTTGCAGCTGGATGCACAGCTGGCTGGTAGCTCCTGCTGGATAGATGCACTGTGGCAATATCAGGGCAGATAACTGGACATGCATGACTTGCAGACCTGAGGAAGGATCTGATGTTCCCAAGTGAAGCAGAGCTACTGGTTACCAGAATATTCTTCCTTTATTTTATGAGACTTTGAATGTTACATCTTCTAGTAGCTTTAGGGAAGTAGTCCCAGCAGAGGCACAATATTGGCAGGCTGTTAACATCTGACTCCTCTCCTTTCTCCAGAGCAATTCTGTAACTGCTCCAAAACCCACACAGGCCTCTGAGACCAGGCTGTGAATACCTACCTGAATAACATCTAGATCTATGGCAGGGCCTATCTGAGGGACAGCACTGCTGACTGGAAATGTTCCTAAAGTTTGTAATTCTATCTTTTTCTTGCTTTGAGTATCAAACTCACTACACAAAGAGCAGGCCATGTCCAACAGCATGTCTTTAAAACTGGATGAATGAAAGACAAACACTTTTTTTGAAAACACTGAAAATTCTGTCACAAGAGCACTTGAGTTACCAGATATAGTATGTTGCAAATCTCACATTATTTGTCTATCTTCCTTGTAAAATGTATCTCCTGGATTCCTGTGATCATAAACAGGTCTGAGATCAACATTTTAAAGGCAAAGTTGTGTATGTTCCTGGTTTAATGACAAAGCTTGACCCTCAAGGGTATTATTTGTGTCTTTGTTTGTGAGCATATTTAAAAGCACATGGGACTGAAAAGGGAGAATGACCACAAATAACAAGTTAGAGGGTCAGACTGCAATTGGGAAAACTTTTTCATGAGGAGGGTGGTGCAACCCTTTGAAGGGTCAATACAGAGACTGTGGAACCTGCATCACTGGAGACTCTCCTGCATTTTGGGGTCTGATTCTCTTGGAGTCTTTGAGTTTGACGATACATCAAATACGAACTCAATTCAATCTTTCTCAGTCTGTTTTTTTCTCTAAAACAATGACAGACAAAACAACAAATGATGCTTGTCTTCTTAAAACCTTAAAACTGACAGGCTTCTGCACTGTTTCATTTTGTGTTCTTGACACATCAACAGGGACAGAGGATCACTGGTCTGCAGCCCATCCTGTCACCAGTGGTGCCTGCAACTGCCTATAGCTCTTTGGGCTTCTTGTTCTTCCTCATATTTGTTGCCTAGCTGAAGAGTCTGAGTTAAGAAAGGCACCTTCTACAACCAAGATAGGAGCAGGGTCCTGGTTCTTAGAAGAGCTCTCACCAGCTTACTGGAGTTGCTTCTTTCACTGTTGGCTCCGAAGGAAGCAGGCTTAGGAGCCCCAGTCAAGCACGGAAGTTTAGTGGGTTGAAGCCAGACCAGCAGGTCTGTGAGACTGACTCTGTATTTGCACACCACACATACTGTGTGTTAAGTGAAACATCAAACCTGCTCGAGTATGTGCAACTACCAAGTCAATGCTTCTCTCACCTGGTGCAACTGAAATTCCCCAGAAGAAGGAAGACCTTGTGCTAGTATTATACATTCTGTAGTGGAACCGGTAGGTTTAGTCTGATTTCACTTGAAACAAAACTCTTATAAGTCGTATATTTGAAAAGCCCATTTTTCTTATATATGTGATCTTGGAGTGGCTGTTCGTGTCAAAAGGATGACATGTCATCTCAGTTGGGGAACAGTCTTGTAATAATCTTGTGGTGACTGACTGCTCATTGTGAACTTTTCCCAAGTCATCTTTGTTAATACAGTAGCACAGACACAAAAATACGCTATTTTCTCTCAAGGTTTTAGAATGAGATATTTGAGCTGACTTGAGTCATCTCGAAGTTGAGCAAATCATTTGGTGGCAATTATTTCTGTACCAATATTCAGTTGTTCTTTGGGTTTGAGGCACATTCTACATTTTCCTATAAAACTTTGATTGTGATTTGCAGAAAAACTCCTGCATATTGCCAGAGGATTTAAAGAACTTCTATCTGATGACCGATGGCTTCCAGATGACCTGGAGTGTGAAGACTGATGGTGAGTCCATGTATTCCTCTCTTGATACCTCTCTTTCATCGCACCCACTCCTTCCTTTGCAGAATCTCTTTAATTTCTAACGTACTTTCTGCAGTCAGCATCCTGCATTAGTCTGAGGAAAAGCACATGCATGAGGGATTTTGAATGAAAAATTAGCACCATTCCTTAACTTTCAAAAAAAATGAAAGTTTGTTTCTGCTAGGCAGTTTGATCAGTGGCTGCAGAAAACTGACCTCTGAATTAATGAGGGTGCAGTTCTGCATGGGATCCTAGACTATTTTAAGATGTCCTGGTGAGGAGAAGATAAGTTAGTGGATCAGAGGTCCCTTCCTGATATAACAGGGCAAATTCTATTGCTGTATGTGCTGGACTTCCACAGAAGAGGTGTGTACCCTGAACCCTGGCTAGAAACCAAACACGTCTTCATGACATAAATACCATAAATACACTGGCCATCTTTAGCTATGTAGTTTAAATCTCATACCTAGAGTCCCTCTGTAGTTCATGAAGAAAGAAGCAGCTCTAGCATATTATCCTGTCATGAAGCAGAAGGGTTACCCTCTGATAATGCCTCTTTCTCATTAAAATGTGAATGTATGTGCTGGAGCCTGATTCTGCTTTCCACCAGCTAAAGTCCATTCAGTGGAGTTATTTCTGGAGTCAGTGGTGCAAGTGAGACCAGGACCGAGCGTTGTTGTCCAGCTTTGTTCAACAAGAATCGGGCAGTTCATTCATTATGTGCTGGACCCCTTCAACTGCTCTCCTGGCTCTCATTGCCTTCAAGTGAAGTTGTCAAGTCGTGCTATGGACACTGCTCACTTCTGGAGATGGTGTCAAATACAGGGTTTTCCTCAGGAAGTGGAATTTCATTTCAGAGACAGTTGACACAGTGCAGGGCTCTAGCACCTGCACTGAGTCCCATCATGTTTCAAGTGGGATTTAGTGTGTTGTGATCTCTGAAGAATCTCACTTTCAGGGCACACAAGTGCACAGACACCAGGGCAGCTCACACAACTGTCTTCTTTGAGCAAGCATCCAGTAGTGCCTTCTGAAGCCCTTCACATGGGCATGTGACTGAACAGGGTGCGTGTTGACCTGGTGTCTGGTAACAGTACTCTCCTCAGAAGGAGAGACATGTAACAAGTTCTCAAGCCTTCGTTCAGGAACACCCACATGTCGACACACTGAAAAAATCCTGTGCTGGAGTAGGAACCAAGAGGATGCACTCTGAGCAGATACACTCTGAGCTGCCAAATAAGCTGTGAATGGGTGGGGTGGTTTCTGGTAGGAAGGACAGCAGCAAGGAAGAGTTTTGAGGAGGTGACTGTAGCTAACCATGATTTTTAATAGCCAGTTTCACAGGACTGGTCAAACAGCTGTAGCACAGGCTTAGCCAATAGTGTAATTCTTATACATGAACAGCTCTGAGATGGTGTTACATCACCTGTAACTGTGATTTTGTTTTTGAAAAAGCCTGATTTTTGCTCCTGTGGAGCCTGACTTGGTGTGCTGGTTTTAGTTAAACCACAATACTTGGTTAAGTGTCCAGACCTCTGGGTATACCCATTACTTCTCCCTCTCTGTGTTTTAGAAGAGGTTGAGTTGATGTTTGGAGGCAAAGAAATACCTCTTACGTTTTGCTGACTCTGGATGTAATTAATGACCAGTCTTATTGCAGATACACCGATGCCCCTGGGCTCCATGGTGATTAATAGTGTCTCAAAGCTATGTCGGCTTGGGGGTTCCTCTATGTACACTCTGCCCAATGCACCAACTCTGGCTGACCTGGAAGATGACACAGATGAGGAAGGTAAGTTCTTCTTAACAGGCTAGAAAATGTGCTCTGTCTCATCCTTTTGTTGTTACAGTAACCTTAGGATATAGCATATGGATGTAGCAACAGAATAGGTCCCTCCAAGTAGATGGGGTTTTCTTTGTCTCCTGGGCTGGATCTACTATACGTCCTATTAGTCCCCTACAGCCTTTACATGTAGATCCCTATGCTTTACCCCTCATGGGGGTTATGCTGCCAGTCACTACTATTATTTGCATCATCTTTCCACAGCCTGGCAGCCCTCCTGTTCTGCCTTTTCCCTATTTAAATTTTTAACTGACTGCCTAAAAATGCTGGGCATCCTGCAGTTTGGAGAGAAAAAGAAGAAAAAAAGCCCACTCCTTTTCTCAGAGCTCTTACAGTCTAACAAGACTGGAAAAATTAAGAAGACAAGAACAGAGCCAGGTATCATGCTGACTCCTTAAAGAATTGCTATTTGATTTCAGTCGTATCTCTGAATATCTATACCTCTTGTAGCTTCTAAATGTGGCTGAAAGTCTCTTTTTTGCACATTCCAGCTTGGCTGCAGTCCTGATCTTCTAGTTATTGTAATGAAGTGGGACAAATTCTGCTTCCATTTAGCCACTCAAACATCCATTGATGGACTTATAAGGTACACTGAAAAAAAGTTACATCCCCACAAGAGGTCTCATCCTGACTTTCATGGAAAATTCTTCTGAAGGTTATATCTCCCTTCTTACCCAGCAGCTTTAGAATTTAAAAAAGATATTCTGTAAGAACCTACAGCTACACAGAATGGTCCTGTAGAAAGGCTCTGTGGTGTTTGTGGGTCACAGTTGAATATGAGTCAGATCATGTGGCTGTTGAGAAGGATGCTGATGTCATACTAAAACGCATGAAGAAATGTATATGTCTCCAAGTTCATCAAAGCCTTCTGTCAAGAGAAAAAGAATAAGCTGTTCTTACTCTCTTCCCTAGAAAAAAAGTAGGGCAAAAAAGAGGTGGTGGATAGAACAGCAGAAGTGTGCTTCAGTTGCAGCAAGAAAGATTCAGGATCCACATGAGGAAAACTTCTAAGTCATAATGATGGATTTTGGTTGACTGCCTGGAGATTGTGGCATCTCCAACGCTGGAGGACCTGAAGAAAAGATTAGACAAACACTTCTTGGGAGTGACATCTGTAAAGCTGATCTTGCTTTATGTCAGGGAAGTACTAGAGGGCAGTCTGTTGTCTTTTTTCAGCCATCAGATTTTGACTCTGGTTTGTTTTCCTAACGGAGATTAAAATTTATCTCACTTTTTCTTTTTTTCTTTTAAACAGAGAATCCTTTCCAAGAAGTACAACAGTTTGATTTAGTTCTTTCCTCAGCTGATTTATTAATAAATATCAAATAGGTTGACTCTTTGCAGCTGAGTCACAGTCAGTTTTCCAAACATGTTTCATACTTATTTCTGTTTTCAGGTAACGGAGACAAACCAGAGAAGCCACACTTTGATTCTCGTAGTCTTATCTTTGAATTAGACCCGTGCAATGGGAATGGGAAAGTTTGTCTTGTTTATAAGCACGCTAAACCAGGTAAGACTGAAAAGAGCAAAGCTAGCCATCACTTGTTTTGGATTGTATCTGGAGGCCACATGTGTAGGATCATCTTACATTTCTGATCTTCGCCATTTGTAGATGAGCATTTACTGGGATGCCCTGTCTGCACTGAAGTCAGGGGCTAAACCTTACAGACACTTAAGTAGAGCTAGTATTTTCCCTCTTTTTGATGTTTGAGTCTGAGTTATAACTTACGATTTCTGCATACATAGCATACTTGGATACTTAAACTGGAGGGCCGTCACATATGACCTACTGACAATCATGTTGAAATGATGCAGAGTGTTAGAGCTCAGCCACTGACATATCTCTGGTGATGTGCGCATCTCAGAACAATTCCCTTACACTTTGATGAGAAGGGCTGTAACTCTTCTCTTAGCTCGTTGAGATAGACTTAGCCTGGTTCTACCTTGTCCATGGATGCAGAATCTCCAGATGCTAACTAGGTCAAAATTTGGCAGGAAAGGTTGAACAGAAGAGGGAAAGCTGTGAGCTGAGCTGTTTCTTCCAGCAGATACACAAAAAGCTGTTATCAGTCAGCTATTAGTGAAACACCCAAGTCACTTGAAAAGTAGTCATCTGACACAGTGCACAGGTCACTAGGTGCATGTGTATACGTGTATATTCGCGGTGTGGGGGTGTGCAATTGTGATATACCTGTTCTTAAGAAAACCCTTCAGTTGTTATCTTCTGTCTGTAATTGGGTGTGACTACTACTGCCAAGGCAGAAACTTCCTACCTGTGCTCTTGCCTTCCAGTATTAGCAATTTCAGCGCATGCAGTGCATAACCTGGGCAAGGGGAGGGAGTACTGTTTGCAGGTGTTGATATCAGCACAGGGGGCAGCATGTTTAATTGACAGTGTTCAGCATCTGAATTTCCCAAGTAAAATAACTTCTTTCTGTGCTGGTAATCTGATAGTGATTTCTTCAAGGGATGTCATCACCAGAGAAATATTTGATCTCTGTGGAAAGATTTTGCAAAATGTGTTTTTGTTGGCAGCACACATACCCCACAACTTCCAGACTCTGGACTCTATTCAGTAATACAGATGACTGACAATTGAGTTAGTTGCTTTTTGCTTTGTGGGGCAGATAAATGTTTGCCATAATTGTACTTTGAACTGACACTACAAAGTTACTGATGTCCAAGAATGTACCATGTAGCGCATCAGTCCCAGGTTTGGAAGGAATAGCGTTGCATCCATTTTACACTGGGGAAAGTGAGTATAATGGCTATTGCACGAGTATTTTTATTAAGGCTGGGAGCAGAACCAAGTCCTTTTCAGTCCCTTTGCTCTAACCATTCAACCATATTGCCTCTGGGTAATCGTCTATGTTAGTCCAGGTTGCTGTGTTTTAGAAGCTGCAGCCTTTCTCATAAGTATGTTGCATCTCCCACCTGACAATGGCCAGGGGTTGATCTTATCACTGCAAAACAACAGCGTAGTTTGTGTTTGTTTTGTTCTAGTTGTCTCCCCAGACACAGAGATATGGTTTCTGGACAGAGCTCTGTATTGGCACTTCCTCACCAAAACCTTCACAGCCTACTACCGCCTGCTCATTACCCACCTGGGTCTCCCACAGTGGCAGTACGCCTTCACCAGCTATGGGGTCAGCCCCCAGGCCAAGGTAGGACAGCGAGATCCAGCTCACCAGGATTTTGCATAAGTGTAGACTGGAAAAATATCTTCCGACCTTTTGACAAGTAGTCTGTAGGCTCAGGTAGTCCTCCCTAGTGAGCCATGGGGCAGCCATGAGCCTTTCCCCTATAGCATGTTAACAGTCATTTATTTACATTAGGGAAATCACTAACATTGTGTTAACTCTGCTTTTCTCACCTGCGTTGGGCTTTACCTTTGACCCCTGAAAGCAGGTAGTAGAACCCCAATTGTTTCTTTGCTTTCTTAACTCTGAAGCCAACCTCCATTTCCATGACTGCTGGCAAGTGAGAAGATGTGAAGCCATTCAGCCCCACAGCAGTGGGGCTGAGTTTTCTGGGCACAGCACCAAACACCAGCCTACTGCTCTCAGGGTGGAGAGGAAGTCCAGATACACCTTAGACAGAAGTGCAGAGGAAGACTATAAGCTTGACTCTTGCCAAGAATATTAATTCCTTTGCATCCTCCATTTTCATGAAGAGATGCCTTGATAAAAATGGTGACTAAAAGGGGCAATTTAAATGCCAGCAGTCCTGGAAGTAGTTATAGGAGAGCTCCAGATACAGACTTGTGATGATTCCAACACATCATCATCTTCATCATTATTATTATTATTGTTGTTACTATTATTATTATTATTATTGATATTATTAAAAATGCTGTTCTGCTCTGTCAGAGCCCTGCAGAGGCTCCTGCTGTTCCTCTGTGCCTGGTCGGGCCTTCAGCCCTAAACCCACTTCCACCTTGTGAGAGGCCCGTAAATGGATCTGACAGTGCTACTGAACACAGCACATAAGCCCCTGAAATGCCTGTTCATGTTGGCAAGGCCTGGCAGGTCTTGGCGAGTGTCCTGCGCTTCACCCAGACATGACAGCTGTCTTACCAGCGTGACGTTCCTTGGTCCTGTCTCAGCCCTGTGCGTACTTCAGGACTGCTCACTAAAATCGCTGCTGACCTCCTCTCTATCAGTGGTTATAGAATTTGGCTTTTTGTATTTCTGGTCTCTTCCCTGTTACACTGTGCTCCACTTTATCAAGCAAGTCCATGTATATGGTACTCTAGCATATGCCTGTCCTCTGCCTTTCTGTAACTTTCCTGCTAGAATATTTTATTATGTTCAGTGTATTCACAGACCTTAGTGAAATCATTCATGTATTCCCTAATCATTTGCAGCCTCTGTTAGTTAAAATCCTCCTAGTATGTTAACCATTATCATTTTTAAAGGTCTTCAGCAGTGGCATATTAAAGCCCTTTTCCATTAAGCAGTACATTAATAGATTGCCATGTACATTTTGGTATTGATCTTCTGTTTATCTTGTACAACACTTTGCTGAGGGTGGTTTCAGAGGAATTTGTAATACCATAACCCCTACGGTTTTATTTCCTGACATTCTCAATGGAAAACTGTTAAGAAAAGAACTAAGAGGAGAGAACTGCAGGGCATAACATTGTGGTGGCATCTGGGAACAAAAAAAAAAAAAAATTGTGGTCACTTCTAGGTGTAAAATCAGCCTGAAAAGAAACAAACACAAAATCTGTTGTGCAAAAAGTTAAAAAAATTGCATTATTATATGTGCGAAGAGGAGGAGGGAGGCTGTATTTTGAGAACTTCAACTAGTTTGGTTCCAATTTGTAGCACTTTTAAATTCAAAGCTTTTAAAATACTTTCTGCTTCTCTTAATCTAAATAAATATGGTTTAGTTTCATCCCCTGCCTTTGCTTCTCCTCCTGTGACTTACATCAGGAGTTGCTCCTGGTAGGAGTGACACTGCAGGAAAGTGTTAGACTTTTATCTGGTACTCCTCTCCCTGTCTGGAATGTGGGGTAGTTCCAGGGCTGTAGCTGTGCCTTGTGTATCCTTATCACAAGGCACTCTGCACAGTCCTGAAAACTGCAAACTGTTAAGAGTTGTATGATTAAAATCCAGTCTCAGGAGTGAGGGGGAACAGGGTGGAAATGTCTAATTGCAGTTTGATTTTAACCTCTTCCTTCCCCACCATTCTGCCTTTCAGCAATGGTTTAACATGTATAAACCCATAACCATCAACACAGCTCTCCTCTCTGAAGAAGCTGATTCTTTTGTGAACAAGCTGGACCCCAGTAAGGTATTTAAAGGCAAGAACAAAACTCCAGTGATCAAAAAGAAACCACCCTCCCAGCCAGCAGGCTCCCAAAAGAGCCACACAGGTATGACCTCCTCCAAGACATCGTCACCAGCCGGGAATTCTTCAAGGAAGTGAGACCCCCAGGTCTGACCCTGGACAGCATTTGCAACAAGCTTTGATGTTCTGTGATGCAGAGTCTCTGGTTCAGACTGAGTTCCTTGTGCATGGACAGATGTGCCCATGGAAGACACATTGCGACATTTGCATGAAGTGTAGCCACGATGTGCTTTGACATGGGAGGGATGTAGATCCTGCAGACGCTGAGAAAAAAGCTTGAGACATTGACTTTATTCCCTTCTGCTGCTTGAAGCATGTACTTCTCAGAGGGCATGAAGAAGCCCTTGATGTCACTGCTTCATAGGGAAGCCGTTATTCCTGTGCAACTACAGCGGTGAAATGAAAGCGGATGTAAGTTACTGTTACTTTAGTAGACCCATGCTGAAATACAGTGTATGAAGATATTTCTGCCATCTCCTTTGAAAGGAACCTGTCCTGACCTTGCATGCTGTGGGAGCAGGCTGGAACCCACTGAACAAAGAAATATCTCCTGCTTCAGAGAGAAGCAAACTCCCCACTTCCCTGTGCTCCTTCCGACTTCTGCTCAAAGATTCATGGTACAAAGGGACCTGGGGCTTCCGTGTCTCTTCATTGGCCTAGCTGCTTGCTCTACAGCCCAGACCACTACAGCCCAGACCACAAAGCCCTTGCCTTTGTGCCGTATGTTTTCAGGTAGTGATGTCTGTGTGATGTGCTTCCCAATAAGCCCGAAGGCAACCAGAAGCTGCAAGATCCCTCACTGCCTCTGCTTTTCTCCTCTTATGGGAGCTGCTGAGCCAGGGCAGCTGCAGCTGGGTCAGTGATGTTAAAGAGTCCTATGAGCCAAGAAGACCCCTTGGCTTGTCACACATTCATTTTCAAACTTGGCAAATCAGCCTTTGTCACCTTTCAGTCAGGCAGGATCTGACAAGGGGCCACTGAGATCCTACAGCCTTAGAAGCACCTGATGCTGTTTTCTGTACTGTATGTTTTCAGGTTAGAACTGCACTTTAACCCATCCACTGCTGGTTTGCAGTTACATCTGATTGTTTCCATTACATTTCTGTGCTATTCTGTTTTCTTAGATGTGCTCAAAACACATGGTAGCCACCAACACATTTTGTGCCTAAGCAGGGAAATTGAAGTTGATTATTTAAATAGCATTGATTATTTAAACAGCAGCATCTTTTTATTTATGAAACAGTCACATAATTACATAAGACACACCTACCTCACAGGGATTTTGTGAGGCTTTCATGGGCATTTGTATCACCTTCAGAAAGATGAAACCACTCTGTAAGTGCTGAATAGTATTTTAGTAAAGATTTAAATATTTTCCTGCAGAGTGATTGGATTTTTGAAGATGTTTTTGGGAGCACATGCACAAGGATGTATGGTAAGAGCAGAGTGCAGGCTGGATAGTTGGGGGTGCAATTTAAATGCAGTAGAGAATCTCCCACTGAGAAGGGTTGGGTTACAGTGTCTTTTAGGTAATCCCATCCTGAGCTACTCTGAAGTTCCCAGTTTAATTCACATAGACTAGAAGGCTCAGCTTTGTGATGGCTCTTCCACTTCTGTCCTGCGCTCACTTTTCAAAACCTCTACAGCCATCAGCCCCAGCTCTGGCATGCCTTGCTGGCTTCCAGCAGTGCCCAGGGCCCACTGCAAGCGTAGTTGCTCAAGAGCCCTCCACATGTTGTCTGGCAGCTGCCCTCTGCCACCCCTAAAAAGGAGAAAATCCCCTAATGCTCCTCAGCCGCCTTAAGCCGATGTGCGCCTCGTGCCAGGTGACGATCTGCTGTAGCTGCCCTACTAACTTAAGGTCAGCTGTAATGAGTAAGCAGTAGGTCACTACCTACCACCCCCTGCCACAGGAATACATAAGTAATCCTTTTAATCAGAAACACAAATGATCACTGAAGCCAGTAAATGCTATTTTCTGGAACTCTCTGCAGTAGTAATATTCTGTCACTTCCTGTCCTTGGAGATCCGTGTTGCGTGTTCATGGCACCCACCTCTGGGGCTACAGTCACGTTCTTAACGTAGGCACCCTACTTGCTTACGCACTTTGTAGAAAAGTTAAGGCTGTTGTCACCCAGCAGGCGACAGGCAGCTTCTGATACTGTTTTAATCCAGTGATGCCTTGAACTTGTAAGGCTGTTGCAGGCCCATTTCCTTATTCAGATGGAGGTGGCAGAATTCCTGTAAGGGCACCGCTGCCTCTTCCTATGTTTCTCATGCATTCAGAGTGGAGAAAAGTGTGGGGGTTTTTGGTTTAAGTGTAGATCCTGCCACAAAAGTTGCCTGAATCCTTCCATATGGTGGTGGTTCAAGCATATCCCATCAGTAACATGTTTCCATCACACCAACGTAGCACAAAACGTCTCCTAATCTTTGCCAGCAGAGCTGTGCCAGGATTCAGGAAACCTGGTCATTCCATTTACTAACTTGCTGGTGCTTTCTGAATATTCAGGCAAAAAAAAAAAAAAAAACCCCAAACAAACCACAAAACCACACACACACAAATCAGGTTCAGGTTTCTATTTCAGACTGTCCTTGCTCTTCTTCTCTGTGCTCTGCCAAAGCAGGTGTTTGTTAGGCTGGCAGATTAACAAATGGAAGCAAGTCTAGGCCCCTGATCAGTCAGTGCAGTACCTACCTCTTAACAAAGAATATTTCAGATCAAAATTTCTTTAATAAAGTAAATTAATTGTTGCTGGCACTGTGTAGGTGTTCCCTGGTTTTCACTTGTGTTCCCCTAAGTCTTATTTCAGCCCTGCTGGATCTTGTATTTTGATTGCTGTGAATGTACCTGCAGTCTTGCAGCTTTGCTTTGTTTTTCTCCAGTGCGATTATATGTTTTTGGTAGATTTTTACACCAGGAGATTGAATAATTTCTTTAGGTCACAGACAGGTCTGGCCCTACCCAAGTCTGCCCAGAGTCTCAGAGCCCCAGTTTGTTTGGTTACGTAGAGCAGGTTTATTGAAAACTGGTCTCTCATTTCTACACCGGCAGGGTGGAGAAACAGTGTGCTCTGGCAGCACCATTGCACGTGCCCCTATCCACTTGGTTTGTCCATATATCCCCACAGGCTTTGCTGTCAAGCCTTTTCCTTGGAGTTGTCACAGCGTAGAACTCTCCACAACTGGCTGTCCTTTCTCATTTCGACTTTCCAGGACAGGTTGGTTATGAAAATCAATGAAGAGTTTGTGGATTAGAACACCAGCAAGACTTCCCAGTACCGGAGCTGTGAGTGGGACCCACCACCAGTGATGTCCAGCCCTAAAATGAAACATGGAAGAGGCAACTAGTGAGCCAGACTGGAACCGCTGCCTTGCCGCTGCATGGTGCAGGGAGAGGAGAGCTGGGTTTGCTGAGCCAGGAGTGAGCTGTGTGAGCAGAGGTGTCCTGGCCCACTTCACGTACAGGGCCCTATAACTGGCTTAGACAAATTCTCTGTCTGCCAATGTAATTCCCAGAGGGAAGTTAATTTTTTCCACTGGCCTGGGGAAGTGCTTTACCATTGTCTGCAGGTTCCTGGTTGTCCTACAGAAATAGTCGGTGTGATCCTGATGAGTGTGCCAGGCAGGCAGACAGACACACACACCCTTCCATCCCCGTTACCAATAACATCCGCACCTCCTCTTCCGAGATCTCAAAGATATTTTCTGGGAAACTAGTGAAAATGGGCAGCCAGGACAGGAGGGTCTGGTAATGTCCTCACCATGGGAAAAGCCATTGCATGGGATCATGTTACTAGATAGGGGAAGGTAGGGTTTCATCTCCAGGGTCAGACATCAGATTTAGGAGAGCTGTTCAGCAACCCAGTTGTAAGTAACTGCTTGAAGGTGAATTAATTAGCTCTCTGACTCTCCAGTCACTGCAATAACTGGCTAGTTCTCCAGCTAACTGGTAGCCAATTCGGTGCCCAAACTGAGGTATCTGAATGGCAAGATGAATCCTCTGCTGGAGAATTAGTGTACCCCCAATTATGTGTATGTAAGGCATGGGGCTTCTCTGTGCACAACCCTTGCTGTCTGAAAACTGAGGGCCACTCTGTGATGATAGCACCACTGTGCAAAGAAAAAGTCTTCATGAATATTTTATCTTGGGCTTATCTCCTCTCCTTGCAAGCTGAGCAGTAGAAAAGCAAAACAGGTCACTCACGTGAAGACGTCCGTTCCCCAGCCAGCAATTGCCGTGAAGACCCTGGGGGGCAGGTCCCGAGAGGGATTTATGGCGTAGCCTGTGTTCAACCCCATCCCCAGGCCGATGCCCAGGACCAGGATCCCTGTGAGCAGGGCCTGCGTGCCTTTCAGGGCTCCATTGTTTTTCTCATCGTGGATGATCAGAATGCCCAGGAGCAGCATCGCTGTCGCCATAAACTGCAGGAGCAGGAAAGGGAGAACAGGTCAGGAGAGAGAGTGGGGAAGTCAGAATGATCCTGCTCAGCAGAGAGGAGATTTCCCAGAACGGAAGAGCAGGTGGGACTCATGGTCTGATCAAGTCAGGGAGGACCCAAGTGTTATTCCCTCCTCACGTGTGGACTCAAGAAAAGTCTTAACTCCCTAGCACAAAATTCTCCACCTGACCACCAAAAATGCTCTAGGACCAATACGGATTTCTCAGCATTGCCAGCTCCCTCCCCCTTTCAAGACGGGGACATGGGGCTTACGTACCCTTTGTCTAACAGGGGCAGAGCCGTAACAAACGGTTAACAAGACAAATCTGATCTGCCTAGAGGGGTCAATGTTTTATATAGCCTGTTGCATCAGTCCTTTCAGGACTCAAAGCAGATAGCACATGCTCATCTGGGAAGCTGAATCTCCTGTCTGTGCAAGATGTAGCTGGCATTTGTAGATCTGCAGTGCCCAAGACATCAGGAACAGGTTTGAATAGCGGTGATGACTCCTGTCTGTTTCAGAAAATGCAGCCGTAGCGCCTTGGACTGCTTGCAGAAATAAAGCAGAAACTGCAGATCTTGGCAACGTGCTGTCATTTTCATCGACTTTTTTGTGCAGCAAAGACTCTGCATGCTCCACAGGAGGCCAAGTGGTCAGCTCCCCATCTGTAGGCTCTCCATATCTCACCATCATGCCCAGGCAACAGTTTTGTCAGCTCAGAAACAAAAAGCAGGAGCTTCCTCTGATTTGAATTGAAAGTGAATCTCCCCAGTGCTGCACATCCCCTGAGGCATCCCCTTCTTACCTCTGTGCATCTGGCCACTGTTACATGCTGGGAGTCAACTAGGCAGCCTCAATTGGGCTGTTCAGACCCAGAGGTTCAATCCAGACAGGCTGTGTTCATGGGAAGAACTTGGAGTGGAGGTTGTGGTGGCATCTGCGCGTGTAGCGCTGAGTCCCCTGATGCAGACCTGCACCTGCTACCACCCACCCCCTCCTAGCACGCCACAGCTGTCCCCACTGACCTCTGTGAAGAAGCCCCCCAGCAAGGATATGTAGGGAGCGGGGTAAGTGGCAAAGATGGATGCCGTGGCAGTTGGTCCTGTCACTGTAAAGTTCCCCTTGGTGTAGTCGTACAGAGCATCTAGGAGAAATGGAAATTACGGGAGTTAGCACAGAGTTCATCCCTCATGGCACATACACAAGTCCACCCAGCCAGCATGGACACCAAG
>NW_010270561.1:19850-20209 GCF_000690775.1 Eurypyga helias
GATCTCACTGGTATCTCTTACATGCAGACTTTGGTCTCTTCCTTATGCCTACAAGCTCCCTGACGCTGCTCCAGGAGCCTGGGGCAGGCTGGGTGCTGTGGGGTCCCTGGAGGCCTCCATCCTCCGCTCCTCAGAGACTGAGACATGCTGGAGCCAAGGGGTGGTGGGTCCTCTGCTCGCAACTCAAAACTGCAGATGAAAAAGTAACTGCTATCCTGTTTTCTACACACCAGCAGTCTCCCCCAGAGCTCCAGCTGTACGTGGTAGTCCATCTAACTCAAGTCTTCACAGATCCCAGAAACAAAATGCTGACAGAATGTAGCTACTGGCCACGAGTGGGGGACAGGTTTGGCATCAGG
>NW_010270561.1:20221-24425 GCF_000690775.1 Eurypyga helias
TCAGGGACTGCACATCCTTCCCACAGATATATGGACCCTGCTCTGGCCTTGATTTGTGAAGGTCTGTCCCATAAGCCAGGAGCTCACCCTCCTGTCGTAGTTTAGGCCCAGATGGCAAGTCAGCACCAAGCAGCCGCTTGTTCACTACCCTCCTGCAGTGGGATGGGGAGGAGAAAATACAAGGAAAGGATTGTGACTCAAGACAAGGACAGGGAGGGATCGCTCACCAGTTATTCCCATGAGGAAAATAGACTTGACTTGGGGAAAAAATCAATTTAGTTAGTTGCCAATCAAAAGCAGAGTGGGAAAATAAGAGACAAGAACAGGTCCTAAAACCCTTTCTCCCCACCCCTCCCTTCTTCCCGAGCTCAGCCTGGCTCTCCATTTCTCTGCCTTCTTCCTGCCAGCAGCACAGGGGGCTGGGGAATGGGGGTTGCAGTCATTCCATCACACTTGTCTGTGCTGACCCTTCTTCCTTAAGGAAGGATCCTCTCATTCTGGCCCTGCTGCAGTGGGGCGACCCTTCCACAGGTGCCATCCTTTAGGAGCAGCCTGCTCCAGCACGGGCTGCCCACAAGGTCACAGCCTCCTTCGGGCATCTCCCTGCTCTGGTGTGGGGCCCTCCCCAGGCTGCAGCGGGGTCTCTGCCCCCCATGACCCTCCATGGCTGCATGGCACAGCCTGCCCTCTCACCACCAGCTGCTAGGGAATCTCTGCTCCCGGCACCTCCTGCTGCCTTCTGCACTGATCCGGGGGTGTGCCTGGGTGTCTCTTCCACATCTCTCTCCTCTCTCCTCACCAGGTCTCTTTGTTTTACCCTCTCACATACTCACAGAGGTGCTAATTGCTTAGCAATGGACAGGAGACCGGTCTGACTTAGAGCCAGGGAAGCTTCCAGCAGCTTCACAGGAGCCACCGCTGCGGCCCCTCCCCACCACCAAAACCACCCAGCACACCACCCCGAATCAAGCTGGGTGCTGTAGAAGGACATTTCTGATGAACCTTGAGTTGATACTGAAGTGGTGCCCACAGCAGCCCTTGTGACAGAGACACAACCGTACCATAGTAGAGGCCAAAGACGGTGGCTGCTGCCGTAAACGAGCCCAGGAACTGGCCGACCAGGTAAGCTGGGAACTTTCTCCAGGGGAGGTTTCCTAAAATGCAGTGTGTGAGGGTGATGGCAGCGTTCAGATGAGCTCCTGCAAAATCACAGCAGAAGAGAGCAGCCTCAGCCCTGATGCAGCTATTTGGGAGCATTCCCCATGACCCACAGTAGCCACCCGAACCTTGCTCCAGGACACCAAGAGTCTCCCAGCGCAGGGTCTCCCTCCTGCAAAGGCTCAAAACAAACGCATTTTCCTTGGGCAGCTGAGTGATGCAGGGCAGAGAGCTCCTAGCTTTAGTCATCTAAAAACTAGACAACCTCTGCTTTACTCTCCGTGGACCACAGTCTGCCTCCCAAGAGTGGATCAGTCATCTCAGCCATCAGACAGACTCCTGGCACAGCACGAGTTCCCCTCTGTATGGGCTTCTCTCTATTCAGCCTAAAGGGAGCCTAGAACTTAGACTCATGACCCACCTTTTGTATGGCTGCAGGTAGATGAGGCCAACCTTATACCAAACAATCACAAAAATCTGATAGACAAGGAGGGCCTGATCCTGGCAAAGCTGAGAGCCCCAGCTCATGGGAGCTATGGGCCCTTAGCACATCTGGCAGGCAAAGCACAAGACACTGAGGAAACAAACTGCAAAATCTACCACTGATGCCTCATATCTTCATGTCTGCAATGAAAATCCTACACAGGGATGACAGCAGAGACTCATATTAGATGTCACTGCATTGAGAAGAGCTTACCAGGATGGTCAATCCTGGCCAGACGGTGGTTGTTCCCACTAGGGTGGAGCAGATCCTGTCCTTTCCTTACAGAATTTGTACCCTTGGCCTGCATTTTCTTACGTCTTTTAGTATGTGGCTTTCACATGGTGCAAGACCAGTTTTTCCTGATTTGAGGGGACACCTTCTGTGGAGGAGATTGCTGTCACAGTGGTGTTTTGGGAGAAAAACAAAGTGGCTCCAAGTTTGGCGCCCTTGGTGCAAACCATGTCTGTTCTCCAGGCCACATCTTCCCACGAGTCCAAAGGAAATAATTGCTTTTTCCTGCCTAGTAGGTGTAAACTTCGGGGTTAGTAAATGCTCCAATCTTTGTGTGCTTCTCCTACTCCAGACTCAGAAAGGGGTAAGAGCCAAAAACACCTCATCTCATCAGAGTGAAGTGAAGGTGCACATAATGCCTGCTGCAGTCCCACAGCCACAACTGAGACAGGGCTCAGTTCCCCTCTTTCTTTAACCCTCTGATCCTTCACAGGCACGACCAGCCATTTCAGAGATGGCGAGAAACACCTTGTGACACAAATGAAGCCAGATCTCAATACCAACAAGCCCTGAAGCTGGCTCCAGAGACAGCCTGTTGTTGGCTGAGCTGAGACCTTTCCTCCCACCTCCAAGCGCTCAGCAGATCTGCTCCATCTCAAATATTACCTGGGACTGCAGGGACCTACTTTCCCCAGGCTATCTCCACAAGCTCCAAAAGGACAGGGAGACAAACAGCTGACTTCTCGCATGGAAAAATTTTCCTTTCCAAGCCAGCCCCAGCCTTGGACAACTCTCTGCTCCGACAGTTCAAGAGCAAGGACTTGCTTTAATTTTCTGCTCACTAGAGCCCTTAATCTGTCCTCTTGGTGCAAATGAATGCATAAATTGCACAAGGCAAAGGTAATGCTCTGTCATGTGAGTGACGCCTCCCCATGGCCCCAAAACACCACCTCCTGAGTCCGCACGGGGCGTGTGCACATGGGTGTGGATGATAAGGAGAAAATTTGCATACCATTCCTTGTTGCAACATCAGCAGTAATCTCTCCTTTGCAATAAATTATTTACCTCCCCATAGGTCATGTTGGCAGCATGTTTTCAGAGTTCCTTGTCTCCTTGGGCCATGATGCTATATCCCGAGTGTCCGACGGGGCATGGCCGAAACCTGGCTCTGCTGACCACAAGAGGTGGGGATGGCAGAACCTCCACCGTTCTCCCTGTCCTGCTTGTCTGTGTCTCGGCTCAGGACATGTGTTAGGGGTCAGCATGTTGTAGGTATGCTGTGCCTGCCTTGTCCCCTGCTTCTCCTGACCTTGACGTGCCATCATAGTTCTTTGGCTTGACCTCAGACTTGCCTCCCCCCTGCAGACTTGGCTGTGGTCACTGGGTCACAAGGCTGACCCCAGTTATGGTCACCAGACCTACTCTGCTCTTGCCTGGGGAGCCTACAACTGCCTTTTTTACTGGTGAGGGCACTGCCCTGCCTTGCCATGCCATCACCTGCTCCTCTGCAGCCCACCCCTGCTGCCCCCAATGCGTGTGGCCTTTATGGGTCATAGGGACATCCTGTGCTCAAGTGTCCTGCTCACCAGATATTCCTCCAGCTGCATGGATGCCCAAGGTCACACCAATGCCAAATCCCAGATTGATGCTCAGATGCTGCCCAAAGTCTCCTCTTCCTAATACCACTTGTGCCACAGAAGACAAGCCGAAGACCTAGTGCATGGGGAAAAAAAAAAGAGAGAAAGGAATTTTAAAAGTAGTGTTATTGCTGTGGTGGGCTGAGCTGCTTCGCCGCTTTTTATGCAATACTAACAGATTCCCAAAGACAGGAAGGCTCTAAAGTGCCCATGGTCAAAATGAATTGAGCGGATAACTGGTTTATTCCTCACTGGTGACCATCAGACCAAACCAGATACTCTGGTCAGGGCCGGGTACAAGGAAGACAAACCCCAGACACCCACACTGAGGTCCGAGACTTGATTGGGATCACTCGCACAGCCATAGTATGGGCATCTGCACCTGAAACCAGGCTCATGAGCCAGGGCAGCATCACCACAGACCACTCGGACACAGTGCCCGAGACGGATGGAACGAGGTAAGCAAATTCTTGTTGTCTTTCCTTTACTGGTGTGCTATTAATTGACTTAAGAATGTAATTTGGGCCGCACACAGCTATTTGCTGAAGTCTACTCTAATTTTGATAACTGTTTCCAGTGGGAAACAAGAAAGGAAATTTTGGGTTGACTTTTCCTTTCTTCACATACACTTTCAATTTGAAAACAACCAAAGTTTCAGTATATTTTTAGGGACTAAAGGGAAATTGGGCGGGGG
>NW_010270562.1:0-17202 GCF_000690775.1 Eurypyga helias
TCCCTTCCAACCCAAACCATTGTGTTCTATGATTCTATAATCTGTATGGTCACCAAATAAAAGACACAATTTTCTGCATCGCTTTATAAAGCAAGAGCCAGTTTTACCTCAGATGGGAGAGGAGATGGCATGCAGCCACTTTTTAGCATGCTACATGTCAGTTAAGAGGAAGGTGGGGTAAAAATGGCTTCACACAGCTCTGAGGATTGTGCTGGTCCTTCCTCAGCTGGAATGTCTCTACTATAGCTCTTGTCTTTGGAGGAAATAATGGATATAATATAGCTAAAGCAGGAGATGAGGGAGGTAATTTAGCAGGCAATATATCCCCACTTCTGTGGAAGGAAGGTTTGAGTAAACAATATGCATCTTGCAATCTTTTTTTAAAAAAGCAAGCAATGCTCTTCTGCATTTTTTGTTCTTTTTTTTTTTTCTTTGCCTGATGAATTTCTACAGCAAATGTTCTTCACACTCAGTCTCCTCAACTGACTTGAGTTTCATTTCAGTCATGACAATTACATCGTCTCCTCTCAGCAATTATCCTTGGAGTGGTAGGGAGAGAAATACAGTCATTAATGGGGTTGAACCCTATATATGGGAAATATCTGTTCTGACATGTTCCCATTTGCCTCTGCAGCTCAAGAGAAGCATAACTGCATGGTGGACTGGTTAATGCTTCTGGGCAGGTTTTTGGTCAGTTTGAAAGACAGACCGAATTCCGTCTAAGAGAGAGAGAGTCACAGGGATGAATGCCGCAGTCCCAAGAACCAGGCTGGATTAGGACAGAAGGAGTGTAAAATGGCTTCATGGGTGTCCAAACACCAGGGAGCATTAAGGATTACCTGAATGCTGGTACTCTTGATAGGTTCTCGTATATAATCTCTCCTTAGCAACCGATGGAAGGGGGGAAAGTCGTGATTTCCTTCAAGTGCTGTGCCATCTGTCAGCTCTACTCATCTTTTCTTCAAACTTATTTTGAGTTAGCTTCTTTTCTCCTTCTGACATTCACAGTTCCTAGGCTTGGCTATAGTTGGATGACTGTAACGTTCAGTACAGATTATGAGATACATATAACGGTTCATTTTAAATATCTGAGCTGTCTCATCAAGTGGCAAATATTGACAACTAGCTTTTCACGAGGGGATGCAAGGAAGCAAGGAAGATAACCAGTATGACCCTCTCAGATATTTCTGTGGGGAGTGCAGGTAGTTTTCATCTTTACAATGACCGCACTGATCCCAGATAGCTTCTGTGGAAAAGCAGCCAGACCTTAAGTTCGTTTGTGTCAAAAGCTGCTGATAAACCTTACAGACTTTTACCAGAGATAAGAGAATCATATTGCACAATGGCCATAAACGATGCTAAGTAAGGTTTGGATTCCTGTGAAAGGTGTGTTACTGAACCTGGATTTTTCATATATTTCTTGAACTCAAAAAATACAGTATTATGCCATGCAACAACTATGATTCTTTTATGTTTAAACATGATTCTTTTATTAACATCTGGATTACATCTGTGGGAAGAATTCTTTAATCCTGTGCCTGTTTTATCAATTTTAGCTTTGCGTAGTCTTTTTCTTGCTTTCTAATTTTCTTTTTGCTGTCAGTAGGACTTTTTATTTTAGGGTTTCAATGTTTGGACTTCCCCTCTGCAGTCTCTCTCTTCACCAGAACACTAGCCCTCAAGAGGTTAAAATGACAAAAAAAGGCAAGATAGTCATAAAATCAGGATACTAGACCCGGCTGAGCAAAGCAAAGCAGAATGCAGATGCATGACAGAAATAAAACACGCAGCAAATGCAGAAGGGAAAGAATGAAGAAGTCAGTACGGCAAACAGCAAGAAACGAAGCACATTCAAAACACAGCCCACGAGGGAAGCCAACATGTTATCACGTACAATGAGAAAGGAAAAGTCAGGTTCGGGCCATCCCCACTCAGTGGCAACACATGAAGAGAGTCAGCAAATGGAAACTGCATGGCTTTCTCTAAAAAGAAAGGCTTGATTTCTCAGAAGTGATTGTGCATATGGAATTTTCTTCCCGTTAAGCAGCAGATCCCTTTGTACAAGTCAATCTCTCCGGAAAGTCAAGGTGAATATTGGAATGTGGTTTAGTGTTTTGCCTTCTCAGGAAACGTTTACTCCCTCTAGCTGGGGCTAATTGTAAAGAAAGAGTTATAAATTACCCATGGAACTTCAAAATTTATCTTTTGCATTGTGTCGTGTGCTGGCAGTAAAGCAGAAAGTAACAACGTTGGTGGTTTGGGGGGTAAAGCGGGAACAGGATACATCAGGAACAGCTAACACATAACACATAATTCCCACTACATGGCTGTTATACACGCACCTGAGGGAAAACATGCGTACACACATGCGTATGTATGTGCACACGTCTGCCACGCTGATGCTGAGGCAAGAGACTGAGACAGCTGAAGTGCACTGAGCCCATGTTCACATGTGTTAGACCTCTGTCCTACGCCAACCTGCACCAAGCTCTTTTTGTCCACTTTTCCAGCCCTGAAAAAGCTGACAAAGAGCCCTGGCATGTGGGGGAAAAGCTAGTGTTTTGCTAAAGCTCCTAGGGGTTGGTCTGCCTTTTTAATCCTTTGGTACCTGTTCTTGTAGTCTGGATTACATACCTTTTTTATGTTTTGCAAATTGAAATCACAATAAATAAATAGCTAAAAGTAGTTTGGTGGCAAATTTGTATTATCTATGTGTTGTTAGAATTCTGCTAGCAAAGACAGAGCTTTTCAGGGGAGAGCAGACAGGGCTCAGGGCTTAGAAGAACGAAAAAGCAGCAATATGGGAGCAGGGAGCTACATCCTTTGCCACCAGCCCAGCACCTATTAGGGAGGTTGTCAAAAAGAGGCAGCAGTGACATTTTCTGAGCTCAGGGAGGTCTGTTATACATCCCATAGATGGCACTAACAAAATTTAAAGACGTGTCTTACAAAGGATGACGAGTAAAGAGATTTGTGCCTCCTGCTGTATTACAGAAACAAGCCGACACTCAGAACGGGGAACTGAACAAACCTACTGCTCCACATCACTCTCAGTTCTCTTTCCATAATTTTCACAGACAGAATAGCTTAATGGGAAAGAGCCGCAGGTCACCACCGTAGCCGAAAGCTGAATGTCGTATGGTGAGACACAACCATCGGTGGCTGTAACATTACCGAGGGAATCAGAGGCTGGCTCTTCGCTGAAGCAAGTGCGATCCACGACCAGCTCTCAGGGCACTTGGACTAGGGAAACTGCTGACGCAGACGAGGCAAAGCGCAGTGAAGTTCAAGTGCAGACCTATTGCCAAGGGGTGGAAAGCTTGAAGCACAACAGACGCCTCAGTTTGACAGCGTAAATTCTGCAAAGATTCCGACAGAAAGGGGCAATTACTGCCTTATGTTCCAGTTCTAATCTTAAATTATAGGATAGTTTCCTAATGAGGGGGAACATCGCCGGAGACAGCTGCGTCGGATGGAAGGGAATGCTGCTGTAATTACAGATCCTTGCGCATCAGGGACAGAAGTTCCCAAACTCCAAGGGCAAACACCTTCATAATGTTTGTTTTTGCAGAACCAAATAACATTCTCAATTTGCAATGGAACGGCAACGTTTGAGTATGTGAGCCTTTAAACCGGGTTGCAGCCCTACGTGGTGCACGTCAGGAGCTAGACTAAACTGGCAGAGGTGAGCTAGTGTTCTGGGATCCTAACCCATACTGGGCGTACAATAATGATGGTCAGCTAGAGAAATGCAAGATAGAGCCGTGGTGATTGAGGGAGAGAAAACAAACAAAGAAAACATGGAGACATGTCTTAGGCAGAGCATCTGATACGGCAAAGTCAAAACAAACATTCCCTTCTTCCAAGATTACTGCTAGAAGCAAGGGCGTTGAACGCTTCATACGCTTCGGTATTACTCAGAGCATGTTACTGGAAAGACCAAGAAAACCATTCTTGATTTAAAAGGGTGTTTTTGTCTTTGTGAACTGTACAGCCAGAGACAGTGGTTTACAACATGTGGCCTACAGACTCCTAGGGCTCCACAGACGACTTCCAAGGGCTGTGGAAGAGGTAATTGAGGAACAAGCAGTTCTCTTGTCCTTGTCCAGGGGTCTGTATCTCTCCTGCAAAGTTTATAGGGATCTGCGAGTGAAGAAAGTTCAAAAGCACTGTGTTTACACGATTGCTGTTACGTGAAAAGAAATGGATGATATTTTTCCAATTGGTACTTGGATGACTAGGCTCCTAGTAACATAATACATAACTCTATTTTCAGAGTAGCTCTGCTTCGGCCAGTAGACAGAACAAGAGCTGGTCATATAATGAGCAACCGTTCAATGATTTGCCTTCTCCTGGTTGTTTAATGAAGCTTCTATATAATAACCATATTATATATAATATAATTGCTCATTATTATATATTGATTGCTCATATTATATATAATGAGCAATCGCTCAATAATTTGCTTTCTCCTGGTTGTTTAATGAAGCTTCAGTCTTTACTGTGCTGTATTATTTTATTTTGCTCTGAAGGAAGAATTGTCTGTTCCCCAAGGTACGTATTTACTGGTGTTTTAACGTTATAAAATCTGAGTTCCTCACCAATCTTAATGCTTTTGTAAAAAATAAAACTCCAAGGTGAGTGGATAAAAAATGGGGGAAATATAAATTAATTTTGGCATCCAGTTTGCAATATTAAAATCTGATCCTTCTAAGCACTTCACTTTTGGGGTTTTTTTAATTGTTTGCATAGAAAACATAGCCCTCATTGACTTTAGTTAGAGCCCTGAACACTCAGCACTTTCTCACATCAGGCATCACGTTGATCACTGATCGCGTTGATCACTGGGCACAAGAGGAGCTTCCAGGTAACCACACGCAAAGTTTGCCTGGTGTGCAAGGAGTTCTGGAGCGGTGGGACAGAGTCCAAGGCAGCATTTAAACCCCAGAGGCCATTTATCCACACCACATCTTCTCCCTGCCCTCAGCTTCAAGTCCTGTACCTCTGACTGAGCCAGTCCTCACCTTCTCTACCAGAAACTTCCCGCCCAGTCCTAATCTTGCTCAGCAAATCCTAGGCCCTAGCAAATCCAAGGGAAGTGGACTGCAGACATCAGCCCCATGCACAGCTCATTGCCTGGACCGACGTCTGGATCCCCTCCCAGTCTCCGCATCGCCATCCTTGCTGCCCTTCTCCCTTTCTCCTGTGCCACCTCAGGCAGGTTCAGCCCCAAGCTCTGCTTGTGGGTGCTTCCCAGGCCCCCCAGCTCTGACGGTCTCTTCCCACATCCCTTCCAACTCTTTCCTTGCAGTTTCTTCAGTGCCAGTGTTCTCCCTCCATCTCTGCTGCCGGTTTAAACCTCTCACCCTTCCTCCTGCCACCTCTGGGGCCGGTTTCTGCCGTTCTGAGGCTCCCTCTCCCCAGCAGCTTCCCCTTCCCTCCGCAGTGCCGGCCAGGGGATGGTGGCTCTAAAGCAGGCTGCGGCCCCCGCTGCGTTCAGATCGCAGCACCAAGCGTGACCTGCCACAGAGCCTCAGCACAACTCCGCGGGGGAAGAAATTAGCTTATGCTTGGACTGGGGTATGCCTAGGGCAGACACAACCTTGGGGAGGTTGGCTGCTACAACTGTGAAGGCTCTGTGAGCTGCAGACTCTCAAAGGCCTCTCTCTGCCCGAGCTACCCGCGGCTGAATTTGCTGAGGGAGTGTGAAAGAGAGAGCCCTTTCAGAAGGACCACTTCTCCCTCCTCTCCCCGCACCTCCTGACTGCGAGGGCCAAAGCCTCGCTCCCAACCCTGTTGACCTGAGCAAGAGACACATTTCCCCTTTATTCTGCCTGTGCAAAGCACAGCCAGGCGTGCGTAGGTGTACGCAGTACAGCCGGACGGCCCTGGTTGGCTCCGTTCTCCGGGCTGGACTCGGGAGTTGTGACCGGCTGGAAACAGGGATTTGTCATGAGACCTGCAGACGATTTAATAACGCCCGGAGCCACCAGCCTCACCTACGAATAACTGATGGCATCTGGAGAAGTCTATACAAAAGCCGTTTCGGTGAAGCCTAGGGTAAACAGGCTTTTGTTTTATCCTCCTCCTCCCCACGTTAATTGTGACAGCTACAGCCTGACATCATTGTCATCTGGGAACCAGATAGTTAGGAGTGGAATCACAGCCACACCAGCACCTCGCTTTCATCTGACTCCTTTTTGCTCTTTGATCTCTTTACCTGTCTAATTAAGAAGCTCGAATCAGCACCCTGCTGAAACAGGTCGTGCTGTTTTCTGTACCTGTGACCCTCAGAGAGAGCACCCAGTGTACTCGCGTTCAGTAAGAGACCTATTGCCTGTGAGTCTTTCAGCTCCCTTTGTTTTGGTCACCGTATAAATGTGTGCTGTGTTCTACGACAGACCCTCCTCTTTCTGCGTTTCCTATTTTAAGATGAATTGAGGGGCGGGGGAAATATAAGCCTTGACATCCCCCTTTGCAGAGGAAGCAAATGCACTCCTCCCTAAAGTCTAAATGAATGGCCTTTTAAGGTGGCTGCTGAATTAAATTCCTGAATGATGAAATCAACAGGCATGAGAAGGTTCTTATTTCCGAAAAAGAAAAAAGCTGCAGGAAAAAACCACCACCCAGTAGTGTTACTGCAGGGCTGAGAGCAGAACGGGAGCTGTTTACACTGACTCAGTGGAGATACTTTACTCAGCTTTGGTAGTAATGCAGCTTCCCAGGCTGAAGGGAAACGGGGATACACATATTCTGAGCCTGCTAAGCTTCTCTAGTGTAAGACATGTGCATCTAGGTGAAGTCCTGAAATGCCTCACTAAGAAGAAAGATGATCGAAACCCCAAGCACATCTCTCCGTTTATCATACCTTACACATTTCTGACATCCTGTAAGCAGCACTGTACGCAACCCACACCGGCCTTCAGATACATCACGTACCTGTAAGGTACGCAGCTAAACCCCAGCTTCTGCGAACACCGAAAATACCCTTAAGACAAAGCAAAAATAATCTAATTAGGGGAATGGGGCACGTCTGGACATTCTCAGGATAGAAGCTCTACCCGAGCACAGCCTGTCGCTCTACCCTCGCACGGTGAATCAAACCGCCACGAAACACAGAAATCAAACCATCTCCCTGTAATCTTGGAAAAAAAAAAGAGCCAGAGACCTCCAGGAAAGCCATAAATTCCCTAGAGCTCAGGAGGTCACTAGTGGTTGATTAGCACCACCCAAGCACTTTTATATCATTTTTCACAGCAATATTGCAGAAAGAAGAGAACACAATTGACACGGTATCTATTTCCAATGTTTTTTCTTCTCCTTGTACGTGTCACCCCAGTGTAACTCCAAAACCTGGGTCTCCACCAGCTTTCCCTCGTAGCCTCTTCCATTGTTGTTCCCTGCGGCTGGAGTGGCGGTAGCAATATGAGCTTTAGGGCAGGAGAGGTACTGTTAGGCGCTGGTATTCTTTTTAACTACTGCATCGGCCAGACTTGCTTTAAGTAAGGTCAGACCACACGGTGATAAAGCACTGATGTCTTATCTTAATCGTTCTCAGTGTTGCTACAGGCAGTGGTGCTACACCAGAGATTACTGAATGAGAGGGGGTGGGGGGGTGGTTATTTTAGACAAGCCTACGTCTGCAGGAAGGAAGGGAATGTGACACCTCTGCAGGGATTTGGTTTTAAGATAAATGAAGCAGAAAGCAGTGATTTTCCTTTTTTGGTCATAATCCCTCCTGCATTCACAGATTTACAGGTGGTAAATTAACTACTCAGACAGTTCAAATCAGGAATGAAGAGGGAGCTGAAGGATGGCTTGAAGACCTTCCGTAGGTCAGTCACTTCAGTGGACTAGAAGGATGTCAGGGCCAGATAATCACAACAGGCAGGAGAACACTGCAGTCAAAGCTACTTTCTGAGTCATAATCTGGAGCTAACCCTGAATAGGATGTCTCAGCAGGGGATGTGACAGCACTACACACTTCAAGTTCTTCTGTCTTCTTTGTTCTCGATCCGCTAAAAGAGTGAGTTCTGAGGTTTGGACCCTACATATGTTTTATCCATAGCAACCACAACACTTCCCTCAGATTTGCTAAAATGCAAGTCTTTAATTTAGAACAAGGAAGATGGATCTTCCCCCTGACCCTCTATTTCTGAGCTTGACTGAAATCTAGAAGTCAGCATCTTCGTTAGCATCAGGGCTTCCTGATGGCCCTTCCCATCGCAGAGCCTCCAAACTCTGGCTTAGCAACCCACGACCTTTGCTAGCAATCACTGGGAAAGCACTGAAGAAAAACTGTTGAGTGATGACTCACTCTACCACAGTTTGGTTGCCTTATCATTTTCTGATGCTGCTGATGGGAAGATATTTTCTATTGTGAGAGGCTTGTTTTCCTGCTCCATAGGAACAACGATCTGTAAGGATTTCCTGAGGAGGGACTTCTCCTCAGAGTGTGTGAGATTTCTTGTCTCTTAGCTCCTGGAAGGCTAATTTAATTAGCCATCACCCAGTTACTTACTACCTTCCCGCTCCCTCTCACCTTTTTCAACTCCACCTTCAGTGCAGAGGGCTCCTCGTAGGACACCGGCACCGGGAAACAGGGCGTGAGTAATGGAAACCTTCATAAACCACCAGCGGAGGAGGCAGCACGTGGGACGGGGCTGCAGCAATCAGGGGCTGCGTGCGGATGGCAGCACGGGGCATTGCACGCGGAAGGGAGCAACGCTGCGGAATCAGTCCTGGCTCTGCTGGCCTTCGGTGTGAACTCCAGCTTGCAACGGCCGTGGCCGATGACGCGGGTCACAGCAGAGGACTTCTTTCTTCTCCGATCAGAAGCAGCACTTGGGGCTTCTGAAGAAAGCAAAGGCACAACAGCAGTCAAGGTTTATCTGCTTGGGCAAAAGGCCCAAAGCCACCTCATTCTTCTCCCTTTATTTACAGCGTCGGTGAGGACCCCTCTCCCCCGATGATCGCGGATCGTAACGTTTCGTTGCAAGCACAGCTAGCTGCTTTGGGTGGCTTACGGGCAGAGCTGCACCCGTTAGATGAGATGCTACAACAAAAGACATGTCCTGACAGATACGGGGAGATTGTCTAATCGGAGATGGATTGCATGGCCAAAAGAGTTTGCTAAGACCATCTCGTGTGACCTCCTGCACTGACCATCCGTTGACTCCTGCTTGGGTGACAGAAAGTCTTTTAAGGTGATACCGAACCCGTGGCAATGACTCTGGTCTGATGGCGAGTATGGGTAAAGATATGTGTGGGCCTTGAGGTTGGCGGGAGAGAAGAGATGTCAGTCACACTGCATAGCTTGCTATTGTCCCTTTCTCTGCTCCCAGGAGGCTGGGAGAAGCAGCTGTATTGCAGGGATGCCAACCATCAGCAAAATACAGCAATTGTTTTGTGAGTTTAATGCTCTTTATCTCCTAATTTATTTACCAGGGGCATGTGTAATGCTCAGTGAAAGCCAGCTTGCTGAGGCAAGTCTTAAAAAACCCCTTCCATTTGCTAACGTGTTTATTTCTTAATAAATAAAAGTGTTACGTTTTAGAAAACTAAATCTTTATTAAACACAAAACCAAAAACACCAACCCAAACCCAACAAAATCTGAGGATGGGGATGGAAGGGACAGACAGGCACACTCCAGAACAGCGAAATACCTCCTCAGCTCACGCCGAGAGGAGGCAGCAGCAGGTAAATGGGAAAGCAGGTTGGCCAGCTGTCATCTTCTTTTTCTAATTCCTTGCCCCAAGAAGGATGGGGACCCCGTTGCCCTGGGACCGTATGGTCCCCGCCGCAAAGGCTGACATGCTGAAGGGTGAATGGCCGCCTTGTGTAACCCTACCTGAAGGAGTTTAATCTGATCTCCACGCAAACGCGGGAAAGCTGCTGGCTCAGTATTAGCTAGCTCAGGCACTGCTGCCTCCTTCGTGTTTACGCAGGTATCTGAATGGCGGGGACCCCACGGGGAGCGCTGCCAACCTCTGTACCAGGCAGGATTAATTGCAGGATAGGGGCCGGCTGTGGAGCAGATAAGAGGGCTCTGGAAAAGTGGTGGAGGCCAGACAGCATTAAATAAATGGTGGTGAGAAAGCCTGCATTAATAGCACTAATGTAGCTGTGTTTCCTGAAAAGAGAGCAAGAAATTCCCTAGTGTAGACATACTTCTTGCTGGCCAAAAAAGCGTTCTGAATTCCTCAACAATCAGGCAGGAAGTGGTAAAATCCGTCAGACAAAATGACCAATATGTTATTTTTTCCAATATCAAAAATGTATTTTAGGTCACAACTATTAGAGAAAAACATTTTGTGGCCAATATCAGGTTTATTTTTTCAGCCATACTGAATTTGTCGGTGATGTACAACAAATGGAATTGCTGTACACAAAAATGTATTTTAAGGACTTTGTTTCAGTCCAGATCAGTACTTTACCTTATAGGTGCATTATTCATAAGCACTCGCTGCTCTTTCAAAAATATCCACAAATAGAAATTATGTTATAGTATTTTCCCAGTCAAGTAATTAGAGAGAAAAGCAGAATTATAATAACTATGGGTTTTGTGCTGCCTGTAAACAGCTGGAGTTTTCACCACAAACTGACACAAAGCATATAAGGTAATTACCAATTGAATTTTGTCTCTGTGCGTGATTACTTGTGTTCGGTGTCCCCCATGACTGAAGTCACAGCGTTGACTCTGTATCACAACAGGTCTGCAGTCTTGTACCTAGCTGGCTTTTGGCTGGCCATTCCGAGAGCCTCCTGCCAAGATTTCCCATTGTCTCTGTTTTAGAGGAGCTCTCTCTTTCCTCTGAGGAGTGGAAGTTAGTCCGACCCACCTGGTGCTGCTGCCTGAGTTTGGTCAGCGGAGTGGCACTGCGACCCCTTCCAGCTTCCTTGCTCGTAGATCAAGAGGAAGGAGGATGCTAGCTTAATAACTTCTCCCCATTGTGTCCCATAGGTTAGGCACCTTGCCATATACAGATGTTATCAAAAATGGAATAATTTCATAAATAAGCTGTGAATTAACTGCAGTCTGGATAAATGTGTGCTGTGGTTCAAGACAGATGTATTCCATTCTTTGAGAACATTCTCTAAATAAACGGATTGTTTTCATTTTGTACTTTGTTATGATTTATCACATTATGGTTTATTTAAGTCTTTCAGTGCTCTCTCTTCCATTTGCTGAACTTTAGATGTGGAATTAAAATACCCTTGACTGCACAGCCTTCCCTCCGTGTTCGAAGGAGAAGCCATGTAGCTATCACAATGGATTAAGATGTCCTACATTAAAATCCTGTGTCACTTTTGCAATTGTGTGCATTTATGCAAGAAGACATCAGTAGATAATGGGTCCATCTAAGACATTAAGTTGAATGGACACTTTTTTCATAGCTGTGGTAATTATGAGTACTCTGAAAAAGGCTTCTTTGCCAATTGTAGCCCAAGAAAATTGAATACTGTTCTCTTGCAAAAAATGCTCTGCAAGTATTCGGTCATCTTATTCCCTTACATGACGGTACAAAAAACGAGCAACTTGTTTATTCATTGGAAGTTACATGCAAATACAGTAGATCTTCTGAAGGTCCATAAATGCTGCTTTAGCCTGTTTTCTGCCAAAGGCATGGCCCCAGGCTAAGAATCATAGAATCATAGAATGGTTTGGGTTGGAAGGGACCTTAAAGACCATCCAGTTCCAACCCCCCTGCCATGGGCAGGGACACCTTGCACTAGACCAGGTTGCTCCAAGCCACATCCAGCCTGGCCTTGAAGACAAGAACCTTCTCCATTTACCTGCTGTGGACAGCCCATAGCACTAATAGATTCATAACCATAAAACTTCAATGATCCCTAATGCTTTCATATAGAATTATGACAGCCAGCTTTGCTCTCTGGATTCAGGGTTGTGGGGAAAAGGGTTTTATTCTCCATGGGGAAAAGGGTTTCTTTTGGGGGACATCTCCAAAAACATCAGGACCAAAGTCTCAAAGGCGCCCAAATGAACTTTTTCTAGAACTAGGGTTTTCCAGGAAAAAGTAATAATGGTGTTGAGGTATGTTCACAATAAACACCTTCTGCTGTTACCAAACATATCTTCTATTTGGTATTTAGTTATGCCTTAAACCATTTATTTACTGTCTACTTATGATTCAGATAACTATATATTGCTGCCAAGTGAATTCCATTACCATGGGGATATTTGAAGACATTTTAAATAGTTGAGATAAATACAATAAGCTAGAAAAACACCAAGAAATAAATTGATATAAAATGGGAGATCACTGGCTCACAAACTGGAATTAAATAAACTGGATGTTTGGAGCAACTGGTCAACACAACTGTAACTACATGATCTATGTAATGATATGCTATGGGTAGAACAATACTGTCATTCTTTTTGCAATAGAAGTAGTCAAAACACTTTTTAAAGAAGGATACTGTAGGCAAATATTTGCCTTCTACACAACTGAACCCTCTTTCAGTAACATGCAACTCTTCAGCTAGATGTTTCAAAGAACACACAGCAACTAGGCTGTAAGCAAGGGTCATGTCCAGTAGACTATTTCTACGAAGATAAGTACTATCTGCAAATGGGCATGGGCATGAATACTCGTGTATTCATAAACACGAAGTCATGCAACTAGGCATTCCATGCACCAAAAAAAAGTGTTTTTATTTAGCATATTATGTAGCAGAGGCGTTCCCATGCATTCTGTAGAGCACAAGATTAACTAGCGAAAAGTGCTATCAATGTATAACCAAACAGTACCTGCTCCACATATATTCAACCACAGGTTTTAGCCACAGTTTTTACAGAACATTGGGCATTACATTAGACTGTCAGGAAAAAAAAGAGGAGAAAAAAATGTTGGCACAGAGCTTAAGAACATCCTGGGTAGGTAGAGTTCACACTGCTACTTAGTCCAAGAAGGTCATTTAATGACCCCATGATCCAGAAGTAAAAAAAAGCTGTTGTTTCATAAACCATGTCTATGATATTAAGCAAATAACCCCAAATTTTTCTACACTAACACAGATCATGTATTTTGCTTTAAAATGTATACATTGGAAGAACTGAGCCTGACGTTAAGCCCTGTAACAATCACATTATTTCTTCAAAAACCCTTGAACACAAAAAAAAAATACAAGGACTTTTCTGCTCTGGAAGACCGAGTTTATGTTAATGGCTCTACTTTGAAACAACCTCTTGAAATATTCTTGGCTTATATAGTGGATTCACCATCAAAAAGACCATTATCTTCCATTATAAATCCCAAACGTCTACAGGACAGAATATTGCAGAACTGTGCTCTATTTCTAGTATTGCTCAGTCATCATAGCAAAATCACTAAGTACCGTTCTCCTTACATAAAGAAGAAGTTTAGCATGATGTAATTCAGGATACGAATATGAAAAATTATTCTGAATTAATTTTCAGTATTGTCCTTGATGTACATTTCAGTTTTAAATTTTTTCCACATTACGCACCTACAGTTTAACTAACTGGATTGAACTCTAATGTGTTGTGGGCATTTCTATACTGTTACATTCATGTTTTGGCTGTTTGTGGTTTTCTTAAAAATACAGTTTTGAGAATTTTTTAAATAATAGACATATTTGACTGTATGAAATCGTACAACCCTTAAAGCCAATAGCAAAATGCCCCCTGTCATCAGTGGCAGTAGGTTTCACTGAGTTCCACGTGTAATCAGAAACCAACCCTTGGACATGGCTTATGAAAACATTGTTTTTTGGTTTTTTTTTTTAATTGATAAGTGTTTAATATCATCTTTTGTTGCAAGGGACAGGTGAGTAGCTCTATCAGATTAACCGGAGCTCCATACATAGGTGCATACAGCTATGAGCTAAGAAAGATTGTATTTGTTGATTCTAGCCCAAGGGTTCGACAGCTGGTTTTACACTAGAACCTAAAGATCAAAGGCACATTGAATATCTGAAATTGAGAAGCGCAATCAGCAGCTGAAAATGCCATTCCGGAAGGGTAGGGTGGATGTTCTGGTGCCCTGGCACCGATAACTCTGTTCACACAAAGCAGCTGGTCAGAAAAAAAGGAAAGATGGTCTGACTACCTGGGGTGAGTTACATGTGTATGTGTGGTAGATTAAACAGACGTGGAGGTTCAAGTCCTCCTCTCCGTGAAGGGCTGTGCTCCTGATGGTTGCGATAATCAATTCGTTTAAGTGCCAGGTGCAGCCTCAGAGGGCGGATCTGGGAGCTCAGTCATGGGCAGATCGGAAGGGGAAGGGCAGCGGTGGAGCCAGGACCTGCCTACCGAGAGGGAGCAGGGTCCAGGCTGGTCCGACTTGCCGTGCAAAGGGCGAGACTCGTCGCTCTGGTGTGTTTGGAGGGGATTCCAGATTGTAGGTAGCGCAGTAACTGCGTCAGAACATAGAGCCGCATTTTCACAGGTAGAGGAAATGGAACAAAGTGACGAAGTGGCTAGGATGCCAGTAAGTAGCACGCTCTGCAACACCTCAGTTGATCGGCCTTTGTACCCAAAGCCTTGCTGTGCCACACGGCTACCTCAGGTCTCACGCCAAGTGCTGGGCATTCTATGGCTCTTGTGTTTTGCAAGGACTAAGCCCAGTGCAACGTTCCCAGGGTGACAGAGCTGTCCTTAAATCTAAAGGGCACGGCTGGGATTGCGGTGGCATGGGGTACACAGTACTTCTTTCCTATCAGAACCTGTCATGGACTTTACTTTTGTAGAAACCGTGTTCTGAGTAAAGAGACTAAAGAGCTGACTGCTGGGCATACAGCATCTATGTTTTTCCATTACGTATGATCCTTACTATCATTCATTACATAATATTTTATTTCAGGAAAAAAAATGCCAAAACCATGCCTAGCATTTATATTTTAAGGTCATTAATTCATTCTAAGAAAAAATTACTTTTCTTTTGGAGAACATAACTCCTTTCCTTCAATTAAAGAAAAATGTAATAAACCACCTCCTTGCATTACATACCTAAGTGATTGTTTTCCTAATGTAACATGCAAAGTCTGACGGCAGTACTTCATGCCACACTAGGAAGCCCTTGCCAACACAAACAGGCCCAACTCTCCGAAGGCCTTGCTCTCACAGTGGTATGAGCAGACCCTTTACGCCCACCGGGCTCTGCTCGGACACAACGGTTCATGGGTACATGTTCGGCCGCAGCACTGGGTATTAATGATTACACATCTGGGTATATAGAAAGCCTCTTAAGGATTTACTGGGATCTGCCGAACCCCAGTGGAGTTTACTTATTAACAAATAAACAAACGGAGAACTGGAATTACAGGATGCGTGCTGCACACGATTGCCTTGCTCCTGGTCATCCCAGCGGTCGCTGCTGGTGCCTGCAGAGCGGAGGGGTGGGAGGGCGAGAGGGGCATTTTCCTAAGGCTCCAACTCCCGGCAGAGGAAACACAGCTTAGGGTCTGTCAGCTCACCGGCTTGCCCCTGTGGATGTTGTACAAACGAGGTATTAGGTGGTGCATTTTTCAAATAGCTTGCCAGTACTGGGAATCTGCTGTGTTCCCCAAGCCACAAGTCCTTCTCAGGGATGAAGGAAACAACCACAAAGGTGGTATCTCACCTCACCTGAGGAAGTAATTGTTATTGGTATGAGTCCGTGACCAACGGTTAGGCTGCCTTCTTCCTGCTACTGATCTATATTCCCCACTACACAACTGTAACTGCACAAAGCAACTATTTTCTACCTTAAACAATAAGTGCATGTGTGTGCCTCTCACAAGGATCACATCATTGGGTCGTAATCTATCAAAGCCTCTTTCTTTAGATAATTGAAGTAATGGATGTATACCAAGACGATACAGTAAACACACTACAAAACAAGAGATGCTGTATTTTTCCCCTAGCAATTGTTCAATGGCAGCCTGTGTTCATAACTTTTACAGCATTTTATAAGCGTTTTCTGATGAATGTAGCTCTTTCTTATTGTCGAGGAGCATTTTTTATACAGCAAATTCCAAGACCTAAGGGGGGGGGACACACACACGACACAAGAGGTATACCTTTTATCTTGTTTATTCGTTACTTGTGTGTCCATAGAATAATGTAGGTGGCAGCCAAAGAGAACAGCCGTGATGGCAGTGACAACAGTAGTTAGTACAGCTGCCTACTGAGCTGCTTGTGACTTTGCAAGGGTTTTCTGTTTTATGACATTCTCCTCTGAATACAGAAAAGTGACACAAATACAGGCCCGATTCTGGAAACGTGGCCCTGCTGATTTGGTATGTCTCAAAATAGGAAAGGGTTGATGGGCAAAACGTCAGGGCCCAATTAGATGTGACACCAGATGCCTCATACTATTGTTAGCATTTGTATTACCATTGTGTGGGGCCGTATCTTCTGCTAGCAAACAAAGCAAAATGACAACATTTACAAAAAGATCATCCAGTGTAAAGGGCAACAGATGTCAAAGAGGCAACAAAGTACAAGGATGGGAAACACTTCTGGTCAGCATGACAAGCAGTGGCCAAAGAGTGGTCAAGATGCTGGTAGGCATCACTGTGAAGCTGAGATTTAAGGATGGGTTTGAAGGAGGATACTGTGTGTATTGCTTAGCACTGAGCATCCTCAGCCTCCTATCTTGGAAGAGCTAGATTGTTTACAGGAGTGGGAGTTTAGGACCTCATGCAGTTGGTGTAATGAAACTGGTTGTTTTGGCAAGGGATCGCTTGGTGTGCAAAGACCTGTTACGCCTGCACTGCAGCTCAAAAGGGTGCTGCGTACATGGGACCGACTGAGCAAGCGCTGTTTGGTCTGGAGGTGCACCACGTGCCCTACAAACCCAGGAGGCATTGGAGTTGCTGTGCGGGAGCAGGTCAGCTGGCTACCAGTGCAGTAATTCCACCACATCCCATGCTGGAGCTAATGCTATGTGCAAATTCACCTGGTGAGTCACCTCTGCAATGGAGGAAAAAAAAAAAACCACCAACACCAAAAAGGAAAACAAAATAGTCTTCCTATGTCTCATTGGCAAGAAGACACTAAAACTGGCTAGGCTGGTTGGGAACCAACCTGGCGGCAACCCTCGTTAGCAGATTTTGTAAATAAGGTGAGTGGGTTTTGTTTCTGCGTCTGAAGACAAGAAGGACACAGATGGGTTTTGCATTATGGCGGGTAGCGTTCTGCTTTTAAGTTTGCAAAGCTTTTCACTGGTTTCACG
>NW_010270562.1:17234-19167 GCF_000690775.1 Eurypyga helias
AAAAAATCAAATAAATAGAATGTAGAGAGTCTTGAAATGTACTTGGCGAGTGCGGATTTTTAAAGTTTAGTGACAGAGGTAGTGAAGTCTTTTCCCTTTGAAGGGAGAACAGCAACCACTACAGGAATGGAAAAGCTTGGATTTATTATATTGCACACAGTATTCTTCAAACCTCAGGGACCCATTTGCATTTGCTTTATTTCTTCTCAAAATGAACAGAGTTTTGCAGAATCTTCCTAACCCTGTAAATTACCGTATGAAAAGAGACAACCCCCCCACCCTGCTATTCACAACACGGAGAAATGGGACATTAACCTCGCATAAGACCCGCTGGCTTGCGTCTTGCTTCCTCATTAAGCCTGTGCCCATTCTGCAGCAGATTTCAAAGGTGCAGGCTCACTTTCACTTTTCCAGTGATCAATCCACTAAGTAACGTATTGCTTGAAAGGAAATGACTTAAAAAGCACCATCCCCTTTTTGAAGCTATCCCCATCAGTTACAAACTATTTTCTCAACATCACCTATCTGAAAACCAAGCTAAATGTTTCTGAGCAATTTGAAGCCCTTACAACAAGGGAGAAAACAAGTATTATTCATATTTTCTGTTTTCCTACAATGTATTTTATGGGAGAGCCACAGGGACCATATGTTGTCTTCACTGAACAACTTCTGTGGTGTAAAATGTCTCTTTTCGGTATCCAAATAACCACAAAAGCAATGTAGCTGTACCTCATTTGCCATGGACGTCACCATCTAAACCAACCAGAATGAAAACAAAAAAAGGTTATTTCTTACCTCACCCATTGTGAAAGACACAGATTTATGAGATAACATTTGGCAGTCCTGTGACCAACGATAATACAAATCTTTCCCTTGGGCATCCGAGAACCACAGTATATTGTAACGCTTTCAGTTCTGAAGCGGCGCTGAAGCGCATCGTGCAGGGCTGCATACCTTTCTGGAAAGATGATGTGTTTTCCTTGCTGTCGTAAAAAGTGTTTGTGTATCAAATGCGCCCAAAAAGGGAAGTCAGGCATTAGAACAGAAAGAATTGGATGGGAGTTGGTGACTAACAAGGCCAACGTTAGCGTCTTCATTGTTGCTCCTCTCTGCCTTGCTACGCTACCTACAGAATGCTGCAATATTTAAAGCTTGCCTTTTGCTGCTGAAATGAAAATTGTTATTTTCATCCTTCTAACATGAGGGCATGCATTTAAAATGTACACTTAGTAACAGCAGAAACAAATTATATCATAGGCACCATAAATTTACATCTTTCTCCCTTGGTGCCAAGTGCCTTTCCAAAAAAGCCTGTCCCTACCACGAAGTGTACTGTGCCTCGTATGAAAGGAAAGGCAAGGAATGCTCCACACTCAGAAATTCCCAACACGAGGTAAAGCACGCTGGGCTTCAAATCACACATCATAAATACAAGTCTGCAGTATTTCAGCTGGGGCTTAGTACTGTGAGTTTAAACGGCTCCAAAGATACCCGTCCCAAACGTAAAAAGGAAACACAGCGTGGAGAGCTGTGTTGGAACAGGGAAGGCAGAAGTCATTTTTCTGCTCCCCCAGCCGGAGTCCATCCTTTCCCAGCACCAGTGCTTTGCACCCCGGGTGCCAGCAGCGGTTTCAGAGGATGCCAGGGGGGCTCGGGCCCGGCCCCGCGGCAGGGCGCTCAGCCTGGCTCCCAGGGCGTAGGGACATCCCCGCGGCCTCCCGCTATCTCGTGCCCGCCAAGGGCTGCGTTCACGCCGTTTCCAAAAAATGGGTTTTCATTCGCTTGCGGGGGCACTTGGGCACTACGTTCTCTCTCGCCGACGGGAAGAAAGGCCACGTTTCGGGCCCGTTTGCGGGTCTGACCGTCTCGGCAGTGCGGCCGGCGGGCTGAGTCCCCACCGTCCTGCGGGGAGAGGGGCCCGCGCCCCGGCCGG
>NW_010270563.1:0-21313 GCF_000690775.1 Eurypyga helias
ATTCTATGATTCTATGATTCGTTGTAACAACAGACTAATTTTGTTGTCTTTGAGGTAACCACCTTGAAGGACAAAGGACCACAAAGTCATTACAGTGAAAGACTACATACAACAGGGATAAAGTCACCTTCCTGAATGTGTCTGACCTATGTCTGAAACAGTTGACTCATTTTTGTGTGGGACTACTTCTGCTGACAATGTTGTGGTCATTAATGTTCTGAACTGAGCTCCAGGCAAGGGCTACAATGTACTCAAAATGTAGAACACAGCAGAGTCCTTTATGGTATTTATTTTAGCATTTTAAAGGCAAGTTTTTCCATGTTAGCTAAAACAATTATTCTGTTTAGTACCAGTTGCTAATATGTAACTGTAAGTATGGATGAAAGCATTCCTTAAGACCTACGGTTTTCAACAAGCATTTGTAATACTTTTAAAATAAGCTAAGTGTGCTTGTGGCTTAAGAACTGAATCTCATTATGGATCACGCAGAAATCCACTCAAGAAGCAGTCTATACAATAAGTTTCTAACTGCGGCTATATTCTAAGCTTAAATCCATAAAATATTTAAAATAAGTTTATCTACATCTGAATTTCTTATAAAAATATGCAGCTTACCTCATCTGTAAACCACAATGATAATTAATAAGGGTGTCCCATAACATAAAATAAATTTGGATGTCAGAACTTTTTTTTTTTTTAAATACTACTGATAAATGAGAAGAATGGTAGCATTATCCTGTAGTGTTGCACTACGTCCAAATTCCATTTGATTATTTTGGTTTAGAAGTGTTCTTTTTATATAATTGCTTGAGAAGAATTTTTATATTTTGCGTTATTAGATTAAGCTAAACTGTAGTGGCATGATGTAAAGAAAAATATAAGCTACATGTCAGAAAACCTTTCACTGCAAAAATGCCAGAGACCTTTGGAACCTCCTGTGCCTGAAAGTGATGGAAATTCATTCAAAAATTGATACTGGACAAACTGCTAGAAACTAGTGTTGGAGTAAATAATCATGAACCATCAAAACAACAAGCTAGAATGAGACTTTTCTAACCTTTCTATCACCAGATATATGCAATTCTGTACAAGAGATCATTGTGCAACTGAAGAACAATTTTTTCATAGTTCCCCAGTCCAGTCAGTAAAGAAACCTAGTCTGTATTCTATCCAATTAAAGGATCAGAAACATAACAGGATTTTCAGATTTTCATTTTCCTCTCTACTACATTATGCCTCATTTGCTACAAATTTCCCCATCTTGGTCATGCTACTGGAGCCAGTTCTGAAAACCTTGATATGTGTTTCTTACAGGAAAACACAGAATTTGCCATCTTTGAAAAAACTGCTGATCCATTAAGTTTGGTATTCATTTGAAAGTATTGGTAACCTGGTGCTTCAAAACACAGGGTGGGGAGGAAGAGGAAGACGACCTAGGAGATTTTTCATAGTAGGAAAGAATCCAACCTTACAGATGGATGACCAGCTTAAATATCATTACTACTTGCTTACATGCACAAAAATCAATATTAATACAGATAATGAATTTATTATTTACTTTTATAAATCTATCCACTCTTCTGCATTAAGTTTGCAATCTTCTCTGATGGCACATTCCAAAGACTGAGTACACACTCTCTGAACAAACAGTTTACATAACTTGATCTAAGTTTCCCAGATTTTTCTTTTTTTCTAGCCATCCATAAGTCTTGTTTGTACCTTAACTACCTTTGTAGGTTTTTAGACAATGTCACTTAAAAGATATACTAAAAAGGTGCTCCAGATAGAGATACTTTCTCTAATACAATGCTTAATATTAACTTTGGTTCCACTGCTGCTCAAATGTTAAGGCCTTTCAACATTAATAACTGTATCTGTTCCATTTTTCTTTAGATAAGAAAAATCAAACAAATAATACAATTTCAAATTGAGATATCCAAATAAAATGTAGTTATTGACAAGATAAACTGAATTACTAGAAGTCTGACATTATAGCTCTTCTCGCCCCCCTCCCCCCCCCCAGAAAAAAGAGTATTTATCCAGGAAATAAATGCGTTTAAATATTTTATTTTTTTGTGTGTTTTTGACAGTAGACTGAACTCAGAACCAAAAATAAAAGTGTTACAACTGCAGATGCAACACATAGCTCAAGACATCAAACTTCTCTCATTAGTTGTTTCTTTTGTTAGCAGATCTTTTATGTTTAAAAGTTGCACATATGTTGAGATGCTTTAATTTCTCTGGTTTTTCTGATGTTGAATTACTTGCCTATCACAATTTTTTAACATATTTCAATTTTAAAGTAACATTTTCTTTTTTTTTTTTTTTAACACAGTTATATTTTCTGCCCATGAAAAAGCAAGTCTTCTTTATCAGGTATGTCCAAACATTTATCTACAGAGGGTTATCCACAAATTTTTTACCTCAGTTGTAGTGATCACTACTGTGGCAGGTGAATATGTTCACTGGCTTTGAACTGATCTGGCCTCGCATGCATATATTTATTAAGGTTTTCTGAAATCTCATGTATTGATGTCCAGATGAATGACTGGCATTCTTTATCGAGATTGTTACTGTCACATCCAGTACACACCCATCATACTTCAGCCCACAAACAGATATTCTGAGTGTTTACACAAGTGAGGAGTGTATCCTCAAAGATGAACCTTGCTAGTGCCTGTTGCTCATTTTGGAACCTAAATCTGCTAAGCCAGGTTACTGGCCTCCCTCTATATGGAAATAACTGCCATTGTTAAAATGAGAAAGGTAGATAGGACAATGGAGAGACTTGAATAAGATTAGATTCTAAAAATGGGGAATCGGTCCCCTAGAAGGAAAGTGGAAATTGCAGTGATTTGGACTTTAATAAACCATTTAATGAAGTATTTTAAAATAAAACTCACTAGATAGAGGAACAGTCTCTAGAGGAACTAGAGAAATCTTTTGGAACAAAGCTGTAATACTATGGAATTCAAAAAGAGTAGAAAATGAAAGCAAAATAATATTCAGCTTGGAGTAAGGGAACCAAATACTCTTTGGGAAATATGTAATCCAATGCATGTCTGGAAATAGACACTAGTACTTTTTTGAGAATGGGGTTAGCAAAGGATAAATTGAGGTAAGCAATCTGTCTAGTTCTAACTTAGACAGTATAGAGCATATCTACTTATCCCTGCCTACAACACCATTCATATTAATCCACTTTCTAAATTTATAGAAAATAAAAGGCACATGGATGAAGAGTTGGTAAGGAATATTAAACCGTACATTTGTTTGGATGTGATATGGCAGTCCAATACAAGTGTGAATACTGAACTGAAAGACAATGTATCATTAAGCTCAGAGATATTGTTCCTATATGACTCTTCTGACTACACTGGAGATATTTTATTGTATCTTGAGCATCAGACTACCATAGAGATTAGACATTTTTCAAGTTCAAAAGAAATCAACATATTTCAGAAAGCTCAGATTACTAAATTATTCAGAAAGAATGAAAGCCTTAAGCAATGAGCATAATATGAAATGCACCAGTACACCAGTACAGTGCCAGAAATTTCTGTGAAGCCCTGCTACACCTGTTGTTGCTCTGCCAACTATGTTTCTTAGCTAACAGAAGGATAAGGGAGCAGACAAAACCAGTTACAAACAATGGGATGACATTCAGAAGACCTCGTTTTCATTCCAAGTGTACTTATCACTCTCCTGTCTTGTTTAGAAGTATTTGTCTTCTACGATCCTGTACTGTGCTTATAATGGTTCTTTCTTTACACTGTGAATTCTTTGTAACAAAAAAATATCCCATACTACATTTACATATGTAGCGTACTACATTTATAGCATTTACTATAGTATACATTTGCAGCATGACTGCTATGAAATTAATGCTTAGCAACAGGAAGTATTTACAGTTTAGCAACTAGGACAAACAGGAAAAGTGGACTAAATCAAGGCATCAAAATGTAGACAGAAGATGAGTAATGGATTATTGCAAATGAAAATGACAGCCATGGATAAAACCTCACTTTGTACTAAGGGTTTAATTGTAGCGATTCACTGAACACACAGGGGAAACCAGGTTTGTGCTGAGGATGGCCTGAATGCCCAAAAGGTCTCTTCCAAATTTTAAGTACAATATGCATCAGTACACTAATTACATCCTACAAATAAAAGAGGAAGGTTTCTTATACTATCCAGCTAAGAAGGTAACCAGAGTCAAAATGTGTTGGTTTTTTTTTTTTTTTTCCAAAGACATAGAAAGTAAATAAAAATTGGTGAGAAAAGAGTTTAAACAGATCAGTCTCTTCAGTTATGTCTCTGAATTGCCAGAGACAGGATTGGAAAGCATACAAACACTTGGAAAGCAAACTCTGCTCCTACTTTATACCCCCATTCCTCTTATCTGCTTACAGGCTTTTCACATCTTCTTCACACCTGAAACAAATCAAAGCATTCCTTCTTGTCTCATCTACTCCTTTGGCTGTACCTTAATAATTTTCCTCTGATTCCCCTAAAGGCGATAATTTACTTATAGCAGGGCTCACAGCAAACTCATTTTGTTGTGCTGTGGCCAGCTGTTCTGTTTTAAATATGTGCTCTTTGAGCCTCCCCAAATTAGACAAGCTTGTAACATATCATTCCCTGTTGTAATGACTATTTACAACTTGCAAGATTAGAATGCAACTAATGGTATAGTGCTCAGTGACCAACTAGCTTAAACCAATAGAAGGCTGAATGACAGAGAATGATAGTCTCCTTTACACTGAAATTCCAAGACAAATTTACTTAGATTTGACTTATGAAGCTTCCATGCTTCAGGAAACCTGGAAAACTTTTTGATCTTTGGCCTATATACCCCACTTTCTGAAATACTTGAAAATTAATTCAAAGCACCTGAGGCAACAATACGGAAAGCCACTTAAAACACCAGAAGTGGAAGTTGATATGAAACAATTGCACATAACACAACAAGGAGGGTTTTACAGAAAAGTGCTGAACAGTCTCCAGCTGGTCACTTCAAAAAGAAATTCATAAATATTACACAACAGTCCATGGTAACAGAAATTCACTATAGTATAAACTTCTAAAATTCTAAGACTGAAAAACATTAAAACAGAAGCTGACCCTGACTGGAATATGCCTGTTGCAATGCACAACATCGGTCTCAAACAATCATTCTTTGCTCCATAAAGTTTCAGAGAAAGTTCAGCATAGATTCAAAAATCATCAAGTGCTGATAATATCTTCCCCCCCCCTTTTTATCTATTTTCTGTAATTGATGAAATTATATTATTTTTCAAGTGTGACGCAAAACAAATTAAATCAGAACAGAAAGAAAATTAAGAGCATAATCACCCATTACATGTTTGGTCTGTTAGTAATAAATTTTGCTTTGTCAACCAGTTCTGAAATTAAGTAACTCTTGTGGTGACATATATCTCTGTTGCATCAGTTACCCAATGGGGAAAAGATCTGTTTACTTGTTGCCAAGGTCTATTTGCCTTTGAAGGACTTTTCTCACTTAGTCAAGGTGAAAAGGTTTTGGCATCTGTTTACGATGCATATTCAGCCATCAGGAAGAAAATATTTGGCTGAATTTTTTTCCAAAACCACCTGAGAGATTCTGATGCCCAGTTCCTATTAAAATTAAATCTACTAGGCAGCTTTGAAAGTCACAGCTTAGCAACAAAAACAAAGAGCTGTCAATGCACAAAGGCACTTGCAAGTATGAGCCATATGTCGTCTCCATAGGACACCCTAAAATTCATCAGGCATCTTGGTTTCTACTGTATTATATTACAGGAACAAAAGTTTAGATTTCATGTTGGTTTCTTGAAAATGAAGCTTCATTGAATTCAGATGATGTCTATCCAGAGACCATTACAATCACTGGGGTTATTCAAGCTGAAATAATTTTTATATAGTAGCTTCTTCTGCTCCCTCTCTCTAACCAGTCAAGTACAGAATAGTAAAAGACAATGGATTTAAGCACATCTCTGCAGAATGCTAGTGCAGAGCAAAGCATATGTCCATGCATATTTTGTTAAGTGCTATACTTTAGCCTTTCATACATAAGTATAATCTTGTCCTGTATATTTATTCAACATGAGTGGACTCAAGGAAAATGATTTTTTCCGGAATCCAGTCCCAAAATTTATTCTGGAGTGCACAGTCTCATTCAAGAAAAGTTTTCAAAAGACAAACTGAAACACTGGGATTTGTTATGTGATCTTACTCTCCTCATATGGGCAGGAAAAAGTATCCCTCTGTCCCCCAACAAGATTCTGGTCTTGAGAGCCAGAACATCCTAAAACCAAATAAAGATAATAAAAGCAGGATGTATAAACATTCTTGTGATTTTAAGGACCAATCTTTAAGACCAGGTATATATTTTGTTTACAAAATAATTAATCTGAAAAGTGTTATAAAATTCTATGATGTATATTAAAGACTCTGATTTTATTGATCCCTTCTAGCCATAAAATCAGTCATCCCTAGCAATTCCCTGCTCCTCCAGCTCTCTCTCTTAGTTTTTCTGCATTTTAAGTTTCACAATTAATGATACACACACAGAGAGGTATATAAGATTAGGAAGGTGATTTGCCTCTGGCCAGGTTATTCCATAATTGTTTATTAGGTGTTTTCTTTCCCTGAAGCAGCTGGTATTGATTGCTGACAGAAATAGCACATTGGATAAGCAGATCAGTGGTTTGACCTGCGGTGACAATTCCAATTGTCCTTTGCTACCATGAGCACAAAAGTTTAATCAAAATGGATGTAAATTAGCTGAGGTTATTTTTTATTTTTTGAGACACATGATACAAATTGCCTAAAGTAAGAATATTCTAATGCAATTTTGGCAAGTGTTAGTTCAAGAGTAAAGGTAAGAATGTTTCATTTCTGAGTCATCTCTTGCAGTCAAATTTCCTGTCCTGATGCCCATCTAACTCCACCAGGATCTTCATCTCTTGCCCCAGTACTTCCATCTTCCAGATCTCCTGCCATAACTACTTGTAGTGCTCTGGAGAAATTGCAGGAGCTGTGTTTCAGCAGAGAGGCAGTATGGAAATGGTCATGACAGGGTAAAACAAATAGTTTTTCTGAATGTCAGAAGCCTGCTTATGCTCTCCTGGAAAAGTCCATTAAAAAAGAAATGTGAGCTTTGGAAGGGCAACCAGTGTACAACAGAGATTCTTGTTAACACTACTGAAATAAACGTAATAGCTAATGAGTATGTCATGATGACTGCAAACTCAAGTAACTTTGGCAGATTCAAAACAACACACACTTTTGCCTTTTTTTAGAATAGGTTATATTTAAGTGTATGAGTTGAAAGTGGATGGTGGTGTTATAAAACTTATCATATTTTTTAAATTACTACTTGTAGGATATTAATAAAAATGTATTAGGGTTTAAAAAAAAAATCATAAAAAAAACCCCTACCTATACAAGATGTTAAGGTAAAAAGGCTTGCACATTTTATCCAAATTAAGAATGTTGGTTTTATGCTCTTAATTATGTTCACTTCCATAAAGGAATCCAACAATGCATTCCAACATCATTAAGTTCAGCTGTACTGAGACCATAACAAGTCTCCAAGCCATGCAATATTTTATAAAATAGCTTTAAGAATACACTTTTCTAATAGGTACTTCATCAGAGAATTGGTAAGGCTGCGGTCATAACTTAATTAAATATGTGATTAACAGTGGAAGATTACTTAACTGCTGAAATTCTTAAAGCTTTCCCTCTGCCACCCCGCCCTTAGTTTCTGTTTCTTAGTTAACTACCATGAAGTACAGCTGAAGCATTACCTCCTCAGCTTCAGTTCAGGAGTCCTTTTTTTTCCTGTGGGCTGATTCCCTGTTTTCCAAAGGTAGTATTTCAAATGTTGAATTTTACATTGGTATGTTCTTATCTTTATAAATTTTTACTGGGGACACAAAAGAGGAAACATAGTTGTTGTATTTGTAAGATACTTTTGTCTCATTATCTAGAATTAAATGTTTCATTCTGTTGACCACAGAGCTAATTGTGCTTTCATTATTTTCAAGACTGTTCCTGTGATATGCAAGAGATGAAGAAGATGGTCCTTGTCCTTATACCACTATATCTCTCTCAACATATTTCCATCAGAAAATGAAACTGCAAGCTTAATAATACTGGTAGGGTTTGGGGGATTTAATCGATGGGGGAAAAAGCCCAAATGTTTACATCTGAAATGGGCCATGTGAATCTGGCTAATGGAAAAACATCACATCATAATCAGCAATAAAGTTTCAGGGAAACAATGTGCAAGAGAGGATATTCATGGTTATGGCATTTGTATTCCAAAGCAACTGCTACACTTGCCGAGTCCCTACTTCCCATGGAGTGGATGGACTCTGCTATGTGCGTGCTTAGCGGTTGGCTGGGATCAAACTCGCATAAGGAGAGAAAAATGTATTTTGCTGAAAAAACTTAGGCTTCCAAACTATCTTTCAGTAAAATTAATTCCTGTATAAAATCTTTGTACTACTGAATAGAACAGAGGAACAGATACTTGAATAGAACAGAGGAACAGATATTTACAGGGCATGCAAAAAGTTTATGGTGTCATACTAGAACCTGACCTGAGGAAAAATTACACAGACAGACACAATAAGTGTTTGAGTCAGAAAATAAAAGGAGCTTTAAATGCAATGGCAGAGACAAGAGAAGAGAACCTGTCACACCATTTGAGGTGTTTACTTAAAGAAGTTAATTTAAACAGAAAGGAAATATAATACATAAAAGAGGTACCCCTCTCAAAGCACACCACCATCCAGCGTATGAAGAAGCCCTCTGGGAGCAATCACGGCTGCACTCATAAGCTCAGAGAACTCTGGTAGAAGGTTTCAAGGACAGGACCACTAACTTGAGCTAAACACCATGACAGACAAAAGAGACTGAGGGGTACTCTTGCTTTGAAGTCAATTGCCAAGTACCACAACACAGAAAATACAGCTGTGTACACAAAACACAAAGGAAAGAATTAGTTCTTGGTACTTTACCTTTATAAAGAAAGAAATAGGCCCCAAAGTAAACAAACAGGCAAGATTGAAAGCCAAGAACAGAAGCCTATTAGATAGCTACTTCATAAAGTATTGTGAAATTGAGTCAGAGGACAAAATATTTCAAAAATGTTATTTGACTATAGATTTCCTCAAGTTATCATCTTGGGTACATTTTAGAGTCAACTCATAGCTACAGATATAAATTGATTCCTCCCCTGACCCTCTGTGTAGGTTTAGCTGCAGAATCACTTTGCAATGAAAATCAATAATGTATCGATGAGCTGCACAGAGTAACGCCTACAGAAGTTGTTTTATAGATGAGGCAATACACATAATTACATATATACCCCCCCCGATATGTTGTTTTAGAGAATATTTTACAAGTTACCTGTTTCTTCTACATTTCCTTGTCTAGAAGAGGATGCTTCCTCCATCCCCAGAAGCCCACATACAATCAACCATCAACAAGTTGTGTACAATGTGAATTAAGTGCTCAAAAAATAGGCAAATTTCCCCTTTTGAACTCAAAACATCAAAAAAATCAGGATGGCAAATCTCTTTAGCCCTACATAATGCCATACTTACCCAAAGTCAGTGAAGATAGTTCAATATGAGCATATCTGCCTATCTAAATCCAATTGCTGGGTTGGGACCACAGTATGTTAATTAGAACTCCTATTTGATGCACAGGAATCCCCTTATCTTCAGGCTCTTTCTACAGATTTCAGCACAAAACTCCTTTTTTAGAGTATAATTTTTGATAGGTCTAGTTCTATAGAAAGAAAGACCCCTACCACATTCATGTTTTTGAGCAGCTTAATGTTTTCCCCTCCTACATCCCCTAGTTATCAGTCTGTCATTTGAAATCCAGTGTAATAGACGTACTTTTGTTATAGCCTCCATTTAATTTAATTTAAACTGAAATCAACTTAATCCAGATAGATCCAAGGTTATTATTATTATTATAATTTGTTCTCTAAGCTTTGCTTAGAAAGTGATTATCACCTGTAATTTTCAGTAGTATTTATCTTTCTAACAAGATTAAAGGCAGCTTTATCCCATAGCAGCCAAAGTAAAGGTTGCAAAATCCATTTCAATATTTAGTTTTCATAGATAGATATTTCTGATTAACAGTGAGCCAACTAATGCTTGATATGAAGCACAAGTCAAGCTGGAATTCTTATGCACTTCTCCACATTCTTCTTACTTGAAGACCTTGATTCCCAAATTTATTGTAGTAAACCACAGTCTACAAAGCTAGAATTTGGCTTTCCTCTATATTTTAAAAAACCCCAGTCTAACCCAAAAAAAAAAAAAAAAAAAAAAGACTAAAGCAATTGATGCTAAAAGGCACAATTAGCAGCAGTCCTTCTCTATTATGAATTTTGAAATATGAATTAAGGACAAAACCAAACAAAACTAATATATTGTGTAGCTTCAAGCTTTCATATTTCTGGCAGTCTTGTGCGGCAGAGAGTTTAATGCCAAAATTATACATTCCTTTATATAAACTGGAGTTGGGAAATGAAAGCAAAAGCTCCTAAAATTAATCTATGTGAGTTTTGGAACCATGTTTGACCACAATCAGTCCAGTTTTAATGTGGTAGAATACTAAAGAAGAATTTCATTGTAACAAGGCTTGTTTACCGCTTACAGTGATTAAATGGGGACAAAAAGAAAATAACATACTTGATTATGCCTAAATTGTTTGGTTTTGTCTTCTTGTGACTGAAATGTTATAACTCTTTTCCTGTGGGAGTGAAAACTTTGAAAAACTTTTTCTAAAAACCAAGGGCTTTATTTACTTTTACACAAAAAGCCAAACCCCCAAGAAACAAGAAGCCTCCACTTGACTCCTTTGGATTAATGGTTTTGCGTCTACTGATATCATTGGCAAATATGACCCAAGTTTTAAGAGACTCACCAATGGCATTTTCTTTGGACAACAATATTCTGTGATGAACATCTGCCATCATTTGTCAGTGTCTGCATAACTGTAAAGGAGTTCCACAGAAGTTTCTGTGTGAACAGAACAGTGACGCCTGCTTACAGTCTATGAAATCTAGTTCCATCTTTACAGTTTTTAAGGGGTTAATAGATTAGTAAAACCCTGAAATATCTTCTTACATAGTAATGGATGTTGCATTCAAATTTTCATGTCTAGAAAACACAAATATTAATCCTTTTTAAATAGTATAACAGTAGTCATGCTACAAAATGTGACTATTGCTTTGTTCCTGAAGAACATGTTCATTGATGTAATCCATGTGGTGCAATAGAGGGAAGAATATCCTCTGTAGAACACTCTTGGCTGATACTGTGGAAAAAAAAAAAGTTCAGGGTTTGAAAGGAACTCGTAAAATACCAGCACCACAAACATCATGTAAATAGATAGAAAGATCTGTCCAGTGTCATACCAGCTATAACTGAAGTGTTTTTTCTCCAGAAAAAGAATGTGTTTTTCTAATAAATTCACAAGACACATCTTGATACTGAGTGTGAAAATCTGGAGGACACAACTCATGCGTGCTGAAGACAATACAAATCTATGTAGATAGAGCAAAGTAAGATAAATTTTGCTGTATTAGGCAATAAGAACAAAATCTGCCCTGTAAGCAAGGTTGCCATGTATAAATGCAGTTTTCAGCAAGTGTTATGCATGATTGGGATCCATGTGGCTTCCAACTTTCTAAGAAACATCTGCATTTTTACACAAATAGAAGTAACTTGCAAGAATAATTCACAAAGTCTGATTTTGTTAGACAGGGGGTTTTATGCAATAATTTTTATCTGGATTTAGAACCATTTTTGTGATATATAAATCTTGTGAGAATAAGATACATATAGCCAGTTTTTAAAAAAATCAAACAACATATTCAAGAAACCTGTATATGAGGGATTTTATCAATGGAAAGACATATGAGTATTTCTGATCAGACTGTGCTTTGTCATCTAATTTTCCTAGTAGTCTCATGCTGGGGGGAAAAAAAAAAACAACCAACCCCAAACCAAAAAAAACCCAGCAAAAACGACCAACAGAAAACATCTTAATTTCTAAAGGGTAATGTATGATAATCAATATAATTTATATTAACTTCACAATAACATGAAAATTATTTTGGAGACTAGCTCTGTAAAAAATTCTACCTATAAAATTTATCAAAAGCAGTGAAAAGTTGTTAATATAAAGGTTTGGTCTTTGTCTATGAAGAGAACACAAATCAACAATAGTAACACAGCTTGATCTGAAAACTTCTGGAGAGTATTCTTAGCAATATCTCACCCTTTCCAATAGTGTCCACTGGAAATAACTCTGATGGTCTTGAGTAACACTACAGTTCCACTGACACTTGGGTTTCATTTGATCAGTTAGCTGTAAATAGGGAAATAGGTGGTAAAGTGATGTCTCAAAAAAAACCCACCATATATATATATACACACATGCATACATACATACATATGTATAAACCACTTTCTTTTGGAGGTATTGACAAATCCTCACCAACACAAGGCATTCACTGATCAACTTATTTTAATCAACAATAAGTAACAGAAACCCGAACTGTGTATTAATTAAAAGGCACACAGTAAGTCAGAAATTAATTCAAAATATAGAAAACTGCTAGTTTCACGTGAACCTGTGTTTACTGCCTCACCAAACATTTGTATTTTTTCCAGATGACTGCTGCAGCAGAACAGAAGACAAAAGTCTTTTTTCTTTTCAGCATATCCATGTATAGAGAACTTCAGGACATTATTTACAACTCTGATTCAGAATGTGATTTTTTAAAATGGTGTTTCAAACTTCATTGCTTTTTACTTTTTAATTTTCTCACAAAATATGTTGTGACCTGGAAGGAAGCCATAGAAATTTGTACTTAGGAAGCAATGAACTGACAGCAAAGGACAAATTATGTTTATGGATTCCCACTGGGCTATGAATAAAATGGTTCATCACCCACACAGATTTCTTCTACTTAGAGATCTAAAGTACATCAGTCTCAAAGGGCATACTGACATAGACAATCACTAAATCCCATGGGAATAAACGCAAATCATGGTCTGGATATATGAGGTGTCAAGGACCATTGGAGACAGCATTTCAATCATCTTGGCAGTTATAGTACCTTGAATCAATATAGCGCATGGCATTATTAGTCAGGCATGTGTATTGTTATTCAGTAAAACAACAGAATAACAAGGAAAGGTACTAGAGGGTAGCGGTAGTTCTGAAGACTGTAGACTGTTAAATTCCCAATTATCTGAAAATTAGCAAAGACATTTTTGCTTTAAGTGATTATTACATTTACAAAAATAACTGCAGAGTTATCTCCCAATATTCTTAACCACATAACAAAAGTATATGGTATAGATAAAAGATTTCTTTCTGTAATACTGAACTAAGATATATAATTTGATTCACAGAAAAGTTAATTAGAACTCATAAGCAGCATAAACCAACTAATGACTGTATTTTAGGAGGTATTTAACCACCCTGAGGAAAAACAAATGAACAAAGAAACAAAAATACCATAACAACAAACCATGCCATATAAAGCTGACTAAGGTGGGAAGATTGTTGTTTATATCCAGTCTCACATGGGTGCATAGACCTGACAAGCTTTTAACAAGAATTTGTTACATACTCTGAGCAAGACTTCAGTCTTTTCAACAAATTTGTGCTAGTGAATCCTGTTTACACACACACACAAAAGGATTCCATGCAAGTTATATTTCCTCTACTACTGATAAAATTTTTTCATTATGATTAAAGATTTCTGTTTTTTTTCATCCATTTTGTGCCCCCCAAATAAATTATTAGATTTTATCAATATGTTGTACTGTAACTGACAATTGAAGAGCGCAATGTGCCTGTTGGTGAAGGCTCTGATTACAATCACAAAGTGTCTATGTGTGTGTGACGTGGTTTTTCTGTGTCTCATTTTAGCTACCTGGAGCATGCTAGAAGACCTTCATCTAGATTTTCAGTTTATACTCAGTGTACTGCAAATATAATCCAGTGTTATTCTCATGTACCATTTTACTACAGCTAATTGAATCACAGGTCACAACTAATCAACTTTAAGAGTGGCAAATATTTGTTAGATTGTTCCGCTTTACATAGAAAGATGCCAGTAGTTTGTTTATATTATTTTTTTATTTGTATTGTCAAGTCAAAGGAGGTTTTTCTCATGCAGGATGAGAGGACCTACAGAATATGAAATTATCCATAAAATTTTGTAGAAAACAAATAAACAAACCAACCCAATATAGAATTGGGACAATTTGGTTCTTTTGTATAGAGTCAACCACATGAGTATGAGCAGCTTTAAAATCTATTTCAAAAAGCTTCCAACAAGACAACAAACACTTGCTTCTATTGCCTAGGTTTTATTTTGCATATTAATTTGGGTGATGTGGTGACTATTAAGCTGATGGGGTAATTTCAAGTTAGGGCATTTCTGAGAGTGCTTCAGGTTATGTTCCTTGTCAAAGCTTCCTGTGCATCCAAGAAAGTGTTCTAGTAATGGGGAATTGCAAATGGAGACTCTCAGCTCATGAGTCCCTTCCTCTCATCTTCCTCTCTCTTAGTAATCTGAAAATGCAGTACAGTAGGGATCATCAAGTCAAGCTATTTCCTATATCTGAGGTACTTTTGCAGCAGTAAAATGCAGATGATTGCTATTGTTGAATAACATTTAGCTGGTAAAACTTTGGACTGGCAGCAATATATGAAAGATAATTTTAAGTTTATAGTATTTCATTTCTATGCTTGCTCTTTTATTTGGGGAATTCTTCTCACTTCTGTAAGCAATATGATGTTTAATAAAGTATAGTTCTTTCATACCTGAAACTGCAAGAAGTCCAAGAGTTTTTGTTTGAGATGGATAAATGTGTATGTACTAATGATGAGGATACACACTGTAAGAAGGTCACACTGATGCCTAATTGACCCTCATGTTGGCTTCTTTTAAAAAATAAGAAATTGACCAGTCATTCACCTGTCATTTCATTCTATTTGTGCAACAGATTAGTCATAGTTGTAGTTTGAACTCTCAATTCTCTTGGTTGGAAACTTATCACAGTTGTACTGAGAAACAAGGTCAGTTCAAACTTGTCCCTCAAATATCAGATAAGAATGGCATTACATTTTGTAGAAAAATGAAATATTCAACAGTACAATTAAGGTGGTGGGGTTTTTGTGTTGGTGTGGTGTGTTTGTTGGGGTTTTTTGTTTTGTTTTCTTTTTTTCGTTTTTGGTAAAAGAGACTTACAGAAGTGTTTGGAATATTTAGAGAAAAGCTTTGATTCTGTCTACCATAGGGACTTACTGTGTTTCAAGGTTTCTTTTATTAGTGATCACTGCATCCATTGATGCATTGTTGAGGTTCTGTGCAGCACATTTAATGCAAATCATCTGTGCACATAGAAACACTTCTGTCACTGTACCTCTAGGTGAACCACAAGTGAAGTATTCACAGACTGAATTTTCTTGCATGAGGAGAACACAATGAAAAAAAGAAAGACAGATTATTTCTGGTTAGTTGGAAAAAGCTTCTCAGTAAAAATGGTTTTCAACTGTGTTTTATATCCTAATATGTCTTCTTTGAATATTTATGACATCGATTAATCTCTATTTAAGAGTCAGCTACTTTTACATACTCCTATATTTCTCTTGTATTTTGATTTTTCTTCATTCATTTTTATGTACTAATGTCTGGAAGTACAATATGACATTTCTGTGGGTGTTAAGTGGTTTGCCTTATCTACAGAGAGGACAATGAACTTCATTGAAGTTTTTAAAGTTAAAACAAGTTTCGTCATTGACAGCACATGTAGAATTCTCATCAGCTAAAGGCACCAGTGGATTAACTGTACATGGCAAAAAATGATTGAAAGGCATTATCAATTTCAAGATATGCTTGTAATCCTGTTGTCACAAATCTCTGTGCTTCCTTACACCGTATTTCCACCTTATGTCTTGTCAGCGCAACTTGTCTGATCAGGTATTGGATTAGACTCTGGGGTATTTTAGTAAGCAAAGTATATTGAAGGAAACTTGCTTATTGTATCTCTTTAAAAAAAAATATTCTCATTAATCAAGTTTTTGTTTGAACAAGTAACCTATTCTGATTTTTCTCTTAATTCTTAAATGAAAATAGCATTTAATATGTACATATTATAGACACATTTATAGTATTTATTGGGCTACATTTAAAAGTTGTATTTTCTGAAACTAGGTTTCATGATTAGCTTCTCTTAGAAAAAATACAATTTTAACAAAATCATTGATATGATTATTTAAGAAAAAGTCTTTTATATCCTAAAACATTAAAAAATTATTCTGCACTGAAAAATTAAAACAAAAAATATATTGAAAATGTCAGGAGTTTTGAAGATTTTATGCTATTTTAACCAATTTCTCTGATCTGCATTTTCCAAATAATAAGCATTTTAGAAAAAAACCAAGTACATTTAAATGATGTATAAATCTACAAAAAAAATTAAAATTGATTTGAAAAGAAGGCTTACTGCCATGAAACCTGTTATGAAAAAATATCTAAAAAATTTAGCAGTTTGAAATGATCTGTACATGACATAAAAACACCAAGAAGGATTAAAAATACTGCTCTAGAAACTAGGTTAGTTACATATGGTGCTTGGAGATATAAGTGAAGCTAAGAATGAGAGTTTCTGCCTTTTGGCACAACTTGAAAATGATGACACAGCTAGAGAGCAGGAAGGTAGTTCTGTGCGTATGGCAGCTTGCTGACAATGCAAACTGAATTCCTTGCACTCTGGTCATCCTTCTCTGTGACCTTGATGAGGTGCATTATATATTAATAGCCCCTTGAGGGTCTCACAGCTGTAATTCATGCATGCTATTGTGGGGAAATGCCTTCAGTTGTCAAGCCATGGTAAAGCAAAAGCACAAGTATGGAACTTGGGAAAGAGAGGGCTCTCAAAGGGAATGTTCTATTAGCAAGAAAATCTGTGAAAAGTTCTGTGCATATTAAAATGAATGTAACCACTGTACCCCCCCAAAAAATAAGCTTTTCCCCCCAGCTTTGATAATAATTTAAAAGTAAAGAATAACAACACAGGTAGAGCTCCTTTCATACAAGCTACAGCGAAGAAGCCCCACCCCCTAGCTCATTCAATATCTATCTGGCCCAAGTGCTTTGAAAGTCACTAGGTATTTGCATTTCTAACACCACAGTTGTTACACACTTTGAAGTAATTTCAAATACGTACTTTATTACCAAGTTGACTCCAGAGTCTATGAAACGGTGCCAAAAAGCACTGATTTTCAGGTCATTCACATATTTCTTACAGTAAGACTGCTAAACCTGAAGCACTGATAACATTATTTCAACAGAATATTCACTAATGGATTACTCAAAATGCAACATTAGAAAATAGAGTTTCTGACCCAACTTCCAGTGGGAAGGCAGGCAGAAAACATGGAGGCTCATGGAAGCTCAAAGCTATGTTGTTCTCTGAAACATTTCAGCCCTGTCCAAGAAGCACTTTTTTTGAAATCTTGCTTTCCCACAAATATCCTTACTAGGCCTATCTTCTAAAATCCCTATTATTTCATGTATCAGTTGTTAAATTGATTTCAAAATTATAGCAAATACTGCACATAAATACAATACAATAGCTTCCCCTTCTGATAAAACACAGTACTCAGTGTTGGGGTTTTTTTTTCTCACCACTGGCAGCAGCAGGAAGGTAAAAAGAAGCTGAGTAAGACTGGCAATGCTAGAAAACATGTTTCAGGCCTTTTGAAGGTTCACAGATGGTGATCAGGATGATAATAATCTACATAAAGAGATTAAGCATCTCAGTTCATTGACAGTAACTCTACCATCTTTAATGGATCTTTGGATCTCTGATAGAAGAGTACAATTTGTAAGGAAAGATTGACACAAGGCTGTAAATCTTTATCAGTGACTATTCTATCTGCTTTCTTTCAGGTCTGTGAATCACAAAAGCCTACAAGAATTGAGATCATAGAATTGTTTAGGATAGAACAGACCTTTAAGATTATTGAGTCCAACCATAAACATAACATTGCCAAATCCACTACCAAAGCATGTCCCTAAGCACCACATCTACTCTTAAATACCTCCTGGGATGGTGACTCAACCACCTCATGTTCCAATGCTTGACAACCCTTTCTGTGAATAAACCTTTTCTAAAATCCAATGTGAACCTCCCCTGGCACAACTTGAGGCTGTTTCCTCTCATCCTGCTGCTTGTTACCAGGGAAAAGAGACTGACACTCACCTCTCTGCAAGCTCCTTTCAGTTAGTTGTAGAGAGTGATAAGGTCTCTCCTGAGGCCCCTTTTTCCAGGCTAAACAACCCCAGCTCCCTCAGCTGCTCCTCACAGGACTTGTACTTCACCAGCTCTGTTGCCCTTCTCTGGACATACTCCAGCACCTCTGTGTCTTTCTATACTGAGGGGCCCAATCACTTCTTTAGTCCTGCTGGCCATGCTATTTCTGATACAAATGAAAGAAGATGAAAGAATTTAGCTCAACAAGTCAGTACATTTCTTCTGCTTCAATGAAGAATGAACTGTCTCAAAAATATTTGCAAGATATTTTTCTAACATAACTATAACAACCTCTAAAAGAGATTCCCAGCTCCCTAGCCAATCTGTTACCATACTTGTCTATCCATATCATTAAAATGGTATTATTAATGTCAGGTCTGAATTTCTGTTGCTGCAGTTTAAACCCATCACAACTTTTCACAGAGGAAGTGAAGAACAGTTTATTCTCCTCCTTTTTTAGTATCTTTTAGTTGTTGAAAGTTTTTACTTTGTCCTGCCGTTCATCTCCTTTTCTCTAGCTTAAGCATATACCCATTATAAACTTCTATATCACTGTATGCTATACAGCTATTGCTATCCTGCACATTTAAAAGAGAAAAAAAATCTCCTCAATAACTGCTTTATAAAAGAACAGCAATCCAAGTTAGTTTTAGCAGTTTTTAAGAGTAAACTAAACTGCTAAACACACTAACTATTTGAGGATGCTAGCCTACCATACTACAGCTACAAAGTGATATAGAAAAACTCTTATTTGAGTTCATGTCTAGTCAGACAGCTGCAAACATCTCTGCATCTGCCCCACTTGTGCTCAGAGGTGGCTGGAAGCTATTCAACCATCCTGCTATGGCTCATGGTCTGGGGCTCTGGGTCAGCAGAGCACACCACCCTTATCGCACCAGTTCAGGTTCAACCAGCTCACATCAACTTGTCACAGAGAAGGAACAAAAGAGCTGCATGATCACCTGCACCTGTGCATAAATACATATAAAGAAGTTTTTAGGGCAGTATCTTTATAAGCTGCAGTCAGTGGAATGAACTTCAGTCTTCCATGGGGCTTCAGGATGTTATTTTGAGGCACAATAGACAAACATGCACAAAGTATTATAATACAAATAGACATGCACATAATTCTAGGTAGCCTATGCACAAGTACATACTTTTAGATATGTATGAACCTTTTAGATAGGTTCCACTTACACCTTGTATACAATACAGCTGTATGTCCACTTATGTACCCATAGTGAAGTCAAGTTGGGAGTGAGAGAGGAGAGTCATTAGATTGACTCAGGCACAGAACTATTTTACCTTCAATGTATGCATTTTTTACGCATTAATTTACATTAATGATTCATTCCCAGTGTCACAGGAATTAGGGAAAATAGGGAATTAGGGAAAAAAGTTAGAAAAAGCCACCTTAAAAAGGAAACTAACTTCAAAATCCTTGTCCTTTATATTGCTGTTAGTAAGCATCACTGCTGTTGAAACAAAAATCCTTTTTACTTTCAAAAAGAGCTTTGGAAATGTCAAATGATCACTTTATTACACAATTTATATCATTTTATGGTTATGAATCTCTAATGTTTGAGAAACTGTTGTAGCACATTATATGAGAGTAGGAACTCTAATTTCTGAGATATCCTGAAATCCAAACATTTTGGAAGAGCTGAGTAGCATATTTAAGTATGATATACATTAAAAGTATGTCCAAATTCGGAAATATTCATGGGTTCCATTAACTCTTACATAGTTAGAAATGTTCACCCTATCTGTAAATGCAATGCTGTTCCATCTCGGAGAAGCATCTTCAGAACACTGGCTTTAATTTTCCTGTCTCTCAAACTTTTGACGCCAGATGGCAGTGTGATATAGAACCATTATATTCATCCCAATTAATTCTGATTTAAGTGGAAGAAAATCTTCATTAATTACTTTGGTTACTATAGCTTTGTGATTAAAAGGCTTACTAAACCTCTTTCTCACTTTCAGTCTTCCAAGCAAGCAGCTGTCCTAGTACCAGAGACTCCCTTAGTCTTTTTGTTGTCAATATTCTAAGTACAGTTCAGCATTAACATCAGTTTTGTTCAGCCCTTTTAGTCTCACTAGCCTTTATCTAAAACCACTTGCTCACTAATCAAGAAGGGGAGAGATGTCAGATTCAGGAACTGTGGATCTAGTTTACTTACTGTGGAACCACAATCCACAGCTGTAAATGAGTGAGTACCTTGAAGTGATCAATCAATCTCACTTACTGCCTTCCAGTTTATATGTTATCCTGCTCACAGTTTTAAAGCACTTTAGAAGTGTCTGAGCTGATCATCAAGCGAAGGGAAGAGCACAGGCCTCTCAAACTGAGTGAAGGTAATACTAATATTTTATTTGTCGCTCTCTCATTTTTAAATCCCTAGTAGTTGCTCAAACAATGGAGCCTTCTTGAGCATGTCTTGCAGATTTCTGCCCCCCTTTCCATCTGTGCTTCATTAAACAGTAACTAGCTATTACATAAGATCTATTATCATGCAGGAGAGAATGAGCACAAAGAAGAATTTATGAATGTTACAGTAACATTTAAATTACATTTTTTTAATGGGTCCAGTGAATTATATTAGGAACCACTGCTTATTAGACCAGTTTCTTCAAAAAACATAACGCAATAATCCTGGGAAATAGGAATCATCTTGTCATATTTAACTTGAAGTCTTGAAATACAACCCAGATGAATCATAGAATCATTTGTTAGAAAAACCCTTAAGATAACTGAGTCCAACCATTATCCTAACACTACCATGTCTACCACTAAACAATGTCCCTAAGCTGGAAATCCTAGAATCATAGAATCACTAGGTTGGAAAAAACCTTAGAGATCATCCAGTCCAACCGTATCTGTCCACCACTAAACCATATCTCTCAGCACCTCATCCACCCGTCTCTTAAAC
>NW_010270563.1:21535-21824 GCF_000690775.1 Eurypyga helias
AGGCTAAACAAGCCCAGTTCCCTCAGTCGCTCCTCATAAGACATATTCTCCAGACCCTTCACCAGTTTTGTGGCCCTTCTCTGGACACGCTCTACATGTTTTTTAAATCTACATGTTCTTTAAATACCTCTAGAGATGGTGACTCAACCACTTCCCTGGACAACCTATTCCAATACTTTCAAAGAATGCTGCCAATCTACGAATGGCTTTAAGGACAGAACAGCATTTTCAATTAGAAATTATGGGTTTAGCTACGAAAGAAGCCCTTGGCCACTGCCAACCTCATGGA
>NW_010270564.1:0-204 GCF_000690775.1 Eurypyga helias
CATAACAAGCCCCTTTAAGTACACCCCAAACACACAAGTATCAATATAGGGGGGTGTTGCAAGCCCCTTTTAAGAACGCTGGTGGGCCCCACCATAAAGAGCCCTTTTAAGAGCATCCGCCCCGCTGTGTTATGACAAGACCGTTTTAAGGGTGGGGCCCACCTCTTAAAAGGGGCTGCAGCGGTCCCTCCTGGGAGGGAGTGA
>NW_010270565.1:0-7206 GCF_000690775.1 Eurypyga helias
AGCGCCAGGCCCGGCAGGAATGTCGGGGGTCCCCCTGTCCGGAGCGGGGCTGTACCCAGCGGGTGTGAGGGAACCCCAGCCTAGGCAGAGACCAGGAGCGAGCGCAGGAGCACGTCTTGGCCGGTGCTGCCCCGGCACTTGGCGGATGGTCAAACCGTGGTGGTGAAACGGTGTTCTTGGGGCTGTAACTGCACTGAACCAGAATTGCTTATTTCTCCAGGCCTTCCTAGCTTCCTGGGGGCAGAACGTGTTGGATCTACCTGGTACTCCTGGAAAAACCTTTGGCTGTGAAATAACAGGTTTAAAGCGTGGCCACTTTCCTCAGGTCTTTTTGGCTGTGGGAGTGTCTACGGCACCTGGAGGTCAACCCTTGCATGTTAAAACGTCAGCCCTGACCCTCCGTTAGGTTGCGGTTCCTCTCCATGGTGTGAGCAGTTAAGAGCGTTGCTGCTGAAGGAGGAGCTTCAGTCTCCCTTCCTCCTGCTTTATCTGCAGGGAACCCGTTTTTGGGCTGACAGAAGGCTGGTGAAATTGCCCGTGGGAGGTCCTGATGAAGAGCAGGGTGCTCGCAAAGGAAGGGAGATGACATCTGACTAGCTCAACTGCTTGTGGAAATGCAGCCTGCCTCAGTCAAGTCTTACTTAGAATACTTGTACGCCATGGCAGAAAACTTGGAATTCAAGAGCTGTCTTTTTGTTTGAAGTTTGGTGGAATACTGGTTTAGCTTTCAGCCTGCTGCTGGCTGATAAACCCAACTTCTGTGCTGAGAAGCATGCTAGATTAACTTCTTTCTGGAGCAGGGAAAAAAGCTACGGTGGTTGGTTTTGCACTTAGGGTTTGATTTGTTTTGCCATTGTTCTTCCTACTGATGAAACTGCAGTTTGCTCTTTCGGGTGGGTGACATCTGCTGGGTTTGTACCCGGAGAGTTTGTGTAGCTCAGGTGAAGGAAGAAACTGCCGTGCCTTTCGGTCCGTGTGCTATCAGCGGGGAATTTCAGGGCCATCCAAACCTGGATCAGAAGTTACAGAGAGAAATTCACAGCGGGGGAGTTGAAATGTTGCTGTAGTTCCTCATAGAAATTCCAAGTTGCTAATACAAAGGGATGTTTCAGTCCACAGGCAGCATACTCTCTGAAATTAATGTCCTAATGAAGACAGAAGTTCCGCTGTCCCAGCCAGTCATGCAAGTTTTCAGTGGTTTTGGTGGTGGTGTAAGAGGAAGGGGGGGAAAAAAAAAGAGGCATTCTAGACTTGCCCATTTCTTTTTTTAAAATCCCAAGTTTTAATGATGTCATATAATGGTTTTGAAATTCAGTTATATTTATAAAGCATAATTATTTAATTGGATAAGTGGGGTTGGAATGCACCAGGACAGTTTTATTTGGATCACGAAACCTTTTTGTATATGTTTTTGTATTTTTAGGAGCACAAAAGTCTTCAATGTTTGTCCTGCAATTTTGATGGAACGTGTTGTAGTAAGCATTTTCTGCAGTGGTTTGCAGCCCTCGCTGTCAGGCATGCAAAGCTGCTTTTCCAGCTCCCTAACTAAGAAGTAAAATCCTCCCTGGTAAAGGAGAGGGACCAGAGCAAATATTTCTTGCACTGTGAATTTCCATGTACTAAAAGATGGAGAACTGTCATTTCGGTTTTGTTTAACACGCGAGCAAAACTGTGCTGCTACCGTGGCTAAAAGCTGTGAGTGCCAGTTGGAAAGAGAGAGCTGTTCATAAACAGGAAGACTCAAGAGTATGGGGGCAAAATCATCCTCTTCCTGTCATCCCATTCTGTTTAGCAGTAGGAGAAGGGTGGAAGAGAAACCTTGGTTGTTCTAGCCTTGAGAGGCACCCCAAAATGACTTTCTTCTTATAGAAAATGAAGTTTCTGAGTGGGATCTGCGGTCTTATAGGAAACATTAGGGGGTAAAGTGAAGTCATTAGACCGTTTCCCTGGGACTTTGTCCCCAGCTGTAACGGTGGCTGCCTTCTGCCTGATGACCTTAGTCCTGAGGTTGAGTAGAAAAGCTGGCAACTTTTCCAAACTCTCCTTAACCAAACAAGCAGGGGGAATACCCCTCCTCCTCCTCACTGGTGGAGCGTGGGAGGTTTGCTTATACCTCTCAAGAATGGCTCTTACTGTGAAGTCTTGCTGGGACTGCATCTGTCCTCTTGTGAAGGGGACTCAGAACTGACCTTGCCTCTCTTCCCCATAGTTATCTTTGCTTTGGCATCGATTTTATTGCCACTCTCGTCCCGTGCAGCTCTTCTTTTGGCTCCCACGTTCTCCACCCTCAGTGAAGGCTCCCTTCACTGAGACTTTCTGGTACAAAGGAGTACATGATAAATTCTCTTCCTGTGGGTCCTGCCCACAAGGAGAGATTGCTGAGGCATGGATGCTGTGAGAATGCAATTGGAAATAGAGATTGCGGATGAGTAAAAACGGTTAATGGCTTAGTTTCATGATAATTAATTTGACGTATTTTAACTTTGTTCTGAGTAGCGCAACGATCACAGACTCACCTGGTTATTGACAAGTGTTACAAGAGGGAAGCTAACTTTTTAAGGGCGTGGTGACTCCCCTTTGTCTTTGCAGGTGGAGCAAAGAGCCATATCACATCTTCTGTAGCTACAGAAATTCTGAAGCTGGGCTTTTTCAGTCACCTTTAATATCGCCCTCTAACAGCAGCGGTGCATAAGGTTTGAAACTGTAAGCATTGGGCGAGTTGAGCAAGCAGAGAGTCATCTCATCTCAGGAGGGCGTAGCAGCTGGGTATCTTTCGTGCAAACCCAGTTTCTGGGTATTGCACCTGTCAGAAAAGATGTCAGTGTTGGACTGTTGTTACGAGTACATGAGTTATTTTCATTCCAAGTCCTTCGTGGGTTTGGCAAGCCGCCTTTTCCAGTCCAAGAAGGGTTCTGTCTGGACACTGGGCCGTTCTTGCGCCTGCCATCTGCTCGCCAGATACCCCAGCTACCTGGGGGGGCTGTGAGAACCCAGCTGAGGCTCTCTCTTCAGGATGCTGGAGAAGAGAATCGGTCCTTCCCTCACTGAGCCGTGTCTCAGACGGACATCGTTTGTTATGGCTTCCCAGGAGGAGAAATAAATGTTATTAGTTCGGTTACCATCTTTCTTCTCTTTCCTAGGATACGATGGAGCTCCTAGAGGAAGATCTCACCTGTCCCATTTGCTGTAGCCTGTTTGATGATCCTCGTGTCCTGCCCTGTTCACACAATTTCTGCAGAAAGTGTCTTGAAGGAATCCTGGAGGGAAACGTGCGGAATGTCCTTTGGAGGCCGTCCCCTTTCAAGTGCCCCACGTGCAGGAAGGAAACTCCCGTGACTGGAGTCAACAGCTTGCAAGTCAACTATTCCCTGAAGGGTATCGTGGAGAAGTATAACAAAATCAAAGTAACTCCCAAAATGCCAGTGTGCAAAGTGCACAGCGGGCAACCCCTTAACATTTTTTGCCGGACAGACATGCAGCTGATCTGTGGGGTTTGTGCCACCCGTGGCGACCACACAAAGCACGTTTTCTGTTCTATTGAAGAAGCATATTCCCAGGAGAAACGGGCTTTTGAAACCCTGTTTCAGGGCTTTGAAACCTGGCGTTGTGGAGATGCCCTCTTGCGGCTGGACACCTTAGAAACCAGCAAGAGGAAAGCTCTGCAGATGCTGACCAAAGATTCTGACAAGGTGAAGGAGTTTTTTGAGAAGCTGCAGCACACGCTGGAGCAGAAACGAAATGAGATTCTCTCTGACTTTGAGACTATGAAGCTTGCAGTGATGCAGGCCTACGATCCGGAAATCAATAAACTGAACACAATTCTGCAAGAGCAGCGGATGGCTTTTAACATCGCAGAGGCCTTCAAAGATGTGTCGGAACCCATTGTATTTCTGCAGCAGATGCAGGAGTTCAGGGAGAAAATCAAGGTGCTCAAAGAAACCCCTTTACCTTGTTCCAGCGTGGACATCAGCCCTACAATGAAGAGCTTTGATACCAGCCAGTGGAATGGCATAAAACTGGTTGACGTGGACAAACTTTCCTTGCCTCAGGAAGACAACACTGTTAAATTCAAGATTCCCTCGGTCTTTTCCCGCAGGTTTATAGCGACCTCTCTTCTCTGCTTGCTTATCCTGGCTGTCACCCGAATGTCCTTTGTGGAGTCAGTTGTCGACAATCTCCAGTGCTGGAAATCTCAGTTCTTTACAATCAGCTTGTCCTATTTGGCAGATACGGTGGAGATTGCGGATCATGCAGTCTTTTACTGGGAACAGATGACAGACGGAGCCTCACTTCTAAGAGAAAAGTGTAAAAACTATACCTTGGTTGTACTGGATAATGTTGCACAGTTTGTGTGCAAATATAAACTGTTGTGAGGTCCCTGCTGAAACAGAAGAACCGAGAGGGATCTGGTGAAGAAAACATGGTACTTTAAAAAATTAATTGTTTTTTTAAGACTTCCCTTGACAATGTTCAGAGGTTCAAAATGTTTCTGAACCATTTGTACTGTTCACGTAGCGTGAGCACTGATGAACAGGAAGATGAAAGGGAGCTTTTGAAAAACCATACTGTTTCTGGATTCTTCTTTCAGTGGTGATTATGGGAATATTATTCACTGTAAATAATTTTTCTTACCAAAATAGAAGGCCAAACTGTGCACTTAGTTTAATGTAACCGTAGAATAAGATAAAAAGTGTCACTTCCTCAGAGATCATAGTTAATTCTTAATTCTTTTTTTTTCTCCTAACTGGGAGGCGGTTTGGAAAGAGGAAGAACAGTTGCGACTGAGAAGGGCACTGCCCTGAGGGGCTTGTTGAGGGCTGCCCTTCCACTGCAACACCATGCGCCTTCTGGAACCACTTTCTGTCTGAGGCTGTTATTCTCACTTGAAATAGATGTATTCGTTTGTATAACCCACTGTTGTACTTGCCCTGCACGTTGGGATTTCGGTAGACACCGGTTATTGTTTACATGTTCTACACAAAAATGTATCTTCAGGGCAAGTGTGGATTCTAGGGGGAGAGAGAAATCAGTTGAGGTTGGTAAGAGAACAACAAGCTGCAGGATGGCCCGTACTTTGCGGATAGAGCGTACTTTGCAGTTTACTTTTCCAGCATCAAATTGTTGGGGTATCTGAGCTGCCTCATTAGATCCGCGTTTCTCTGAAGCCACGTTCTCTGAACTGGCGGCCTTCGTGGCAGCAGTTCGGCATGGTGGAAGGCACGCACGGGTCGGCCTCCGGAAGGCAGCAGGCGCTCCGGCCCTGCAGAGGGGGCAGGTAGGGCAGTTTCTGTCCTCTGTCTCTCCAGATTGTAATTCCAAGAGCTGGGGAAAAAGGTGGGATGATTCCTTGGAACACGTAATGTGATAGGTGCGTGGGTGTTGGTGGTGTTTGGAAGTGCTTCGGCACTGGAACACATACCGGCTCTTGTACCGTGACTGTATTTCCGTGTACCTTGTTCCAGGAGGGAATTGATTTTTCTGAGCGTGTTCAGTTGGCCGCAGGATACGGTGGTTTCAAGCGAGCTGCAAGCTTGAGTTCCCTGAAGCGCCCTTCTCTAAGAGCACACAACACTGAAATCTACCGCTTGAAGCAGCGGTCCCGTGAACAGCGAAACACGGGGTGAACGCGCTCAGTTGGCATCTCCGGGAAACAAACGTAACGTGTGCCCTACTTCAGGGATATTCCTTGGCCTCTCTCAAGGCTTAATAAGTTGTGACAGTCAATTTACTGTCTTCCAACAGTCCTTGCACGCCATTCATTTCAAAACCGACACATTAAATTCCAAGAATCGAAGTTTCCAAGCAACCAAGCCCTGCAAACAAAACCATTGTACGTGCTATTTACACCCTTGTCGCCCGGGAGTCCTGTCGCTGCTCCACACCTCGCTCCAGACACTCGCTCCGAGCACCGGCTGGGTCTTGCAGCTGCAGATGCCTGGCAGTTTAGGAAAGGGCAAGTCACAAACCGGGAGTTGCCATTCTTGTGCGGCTGAGATAGCGATGAGTAACCGAGAGGTGGTTGTTCTGAGTGTGGGAGGTGTGAGGTTTGTAACCCGGGCTTCTACCTTGCAGCAGTTCCCCGAGTCCAGGCTAGCACGGATGTTGAACGATGATGACCGGGAATTTAAACTGGTGAATGGAGAGTTTTTTGTGGACAGAGATGGAACTTTGTTTAGTTACATCCTGGACTTCTTGAGGACTCTCCAGGTCTCCTTACCTACTGATTTCTCAGACTGGCAGAGGCTGCGGAGAGAAGCAGAATTCTATGGGCTCTGCTCTCTGGCTGACCTCCTGAGCCAGGAACACTTGCTGAAGCCGAGACTGGAGATCTTGGAAGTGCGTTTCTCTTTCCAAGAGATGCAGGCCTTTTTCCGGATCTTTGGCTCCTGCAGTACCACTGTTGAGACGCTGGCTGAACAGATCGCTGTGTTTATGGGGCAGCAGTCGGGACAGAGCTGGAACAGTCCTTTTCCTTCTCAGAAACCACTCCTTCCACTTCCTTTGGAAAGACCTTCTCATCATGATGTGGTTTTTCAGTGTGGTACTGACTACTCTGCTGGTGACCAGTTTGTGGCCAGGTACCCTCTCTAGTGTGACTTCCCATGATGGAAACGGCTTCCTGACTTGTAGTTCATGGAGTACGTGCTGCGCGCTAACACAGCTCGTTTTAAACAGGCTGTTGGACAGCTGTCTGAGAGAAATGTTTCATGTTACCATTTTCTGGTTCGGAAATACCCGGTTTAATTTCTGCTATGCTGATTTGCCTTTTCTTCAGCTTTCTAAAATGCTGTTCTCAATGCTTGTTTCTGAGTTGTTTTGGATCTCTCTCTGCCCTTTCCTCCTCGCACGCTTTCCCAAACTTTAGAATTTCACGACATCAGTGACCTTCTAGAGGACTTGAAAAACACAGAGTAAAATGAAGCAAGGGAAATAAATAAGGAGTGAACGACTGGGGAAGCCTAAAATCTTCACTAGCTCATGGTCCAAGAGACTTTCATATGGAAAAGGTGGAAGGTGTCCCTGCCCGGGGCAGGGGGGTTGGAACTGGATGGTCTTTAAGGTCCCTTCCAACCCAAACCACCCTATGGTTCTGTCATTCTATGAAAAGAGGAAAAAGAGAATGGCTAAGCAGGGCTGAAAACCCCAGTGGAACTAAGATTGCATTTCAGGGACTGGAAAGCTTCTGCAGAAAGCTTTCACTGGGGG
>NW_010270565.1:7216-14302 GCF_000690775.1 Eurypyga helias
GGGGGGAGGGGAAGGGGTAGATTATTAACTCTATGCTACACGGTGGCTTTTCTTTGAATTCAGAGCCAGGTTCTGTTTCTGTTAAGATTACTGTGTATCAGTGATTTTGTGTGATAGCAGTATCGTATTCTAATGGCAACTTCAGTTTTTCAATTAAGTTTTTGCTGGGTGTCGCTATGGTACGGAGACCTGTTCTTACCGTACAAGAAGATGTAACCTGATTTGTCCTCTGTGGCTTAGAACATCTGGAATTTTATGGAAATCTCAGTGGAATATTTCCACAGGGGTTATTCTCTCTGGATATATGACTCAACACAGCAGTCTTTCGATTATTAAAAAATAAATAATGATGAACAAAGTTTATCATTCTTCTAGCTTTCTTTAGCTAAGCAAATAGAAGAAAAACTACTTTGCATTTGCGAGGCGGCGTATGTTCATGTGCCAAACCTTAACTTTACATGGCATTACTCATTTTAATGGACGGACAATAGGTTGAGGAGGTTAGGGCAACTTAAACAGCGGGGACAACATTCCTGATTCTTTCCTTTATTTCTTCAGACCCGGTACAGGTTTTCCTCTGCAGATCAGTAGAAAAGCTTACCGTGAGTAATGAAAGGAGTTTGGTGATGTTGCCTGCCGACTTTCTGTCGACCGAGTCTCTGTGGTGACACGGGCTTCCCCTTTTTTGTGCTTTCCCTGAACGTTTGGTGTGCTTCCCTGTGAACTGTGGAAGTTTCACCCCTCTCTGCTTATATGTTTTGTAATTGTGTCTTTACCTGACTTCTCTTCCTTAGAATGCCTGGGTACATTCTTACCCCGTACGTTACAGCAAAGTAATACCGTTTGAGGCGACGGGAAAAGTGATTTTTGTACTTGTCACCCACAAGACTTGCCGGACAAGGGAACTTGGCAATAAATGTCACTGTAGGGAGAGGTCCCGTGTGATGAAAAGTGACGGTCAGTGTGGCGCCACCGTCCTTTCCATCGTTTACTCTCACCCGGAAAACTTTTGCGGCCCTTTCAGCGAGCACGAGGTTCACCTCTCCTCCGTGAAACGGAGTGAAATGAGGTGGAGGTTTGCTGATTCTTACGAAGGTAAGTTTTGGTGTGGAAGAGAAGCGCTGCCTCTCTAACTTGTGACTGGAGGGGCCGAGAATTACTGTTCTTACAGTGAGGGAAATAGTTAAATTGTCCTCAGAGGGGGAAAAAAGAAATTATCCAGAGCCATGGTTGCCGACTTGCACCGTCGGAGGAGCTGGTTTATTTTAAAACCCATTTGGTTCTGTCCTTCAGGAAGTAATTAAAAGGGTGTTGTAACTGGGTTTTTTTCTTATTTTAGGTACGTTTCCATAAAGCCTGATAACAGAAAGCTGATTAACGGTACCAATGTGCTCGGCCTGCTGCTTGACACTTTGCTCAGAGATGGGTTTCGCCTTGTAAGCACCAGGACAATGTCCAGCGAAGAAAAAGTGGAATGCTACAGTTTGGAAAGGATGAAGAGGGCAGCAGGCCTTACCCTCACGGCGCACCAGACCCCAGGGAGCTCCGGGGTCGCGCAGGCAAAGAGAAGCCAAGCACAGAAAGGGAAGTGAAGCCTTTTCCTTTCATCTTCTGAAGGTGGAAAGAGGGGTGTGTCGGCACTGGTGCCCGTTTTTGTCAGGTTGTTTGAAACTGCAACTATTGAGGGAAGTAACAAACAAACAATTTTTTTTTTTTTTTAAGTATTCAGGGGAAAAAAAAAATGCTTTCCTGCCTTTTTACTGCTCCACCTTCTTCAGCTCTAAATAATAAAGAGCCACAGATCCATCCTGGTTTGTGGATCAGATTCCAGCGTTTTCAAGGGTTGTTTTTGTTGTTCTGTGGGGCTAAAATTTATCTTAGGACCCGCAAAAAATCAGCCATTCCTTCTAGAAAATCATGTTTATGTTCTAATCCATAAGCAGATTTTAAATATGGGATAATACATGAAGAAGGAACAGCTTGACAACAACTGTCCCAGCGGTTTGGAGAAGCGGCTGGAAGAGGAATGCAAACCTCAGTGGTTGAATGTTGCTTCTACTTTCAACAGACACACGTGCAGCGCTTCTCCTGACAGCAGCGGGAAACGTCCTGAGCAGTATTGCTGTGCGGCTCCGGACACGAGAACGTGGCTCTGTGAAGCCGCCACCAGCGTCCATGGAATACCGTGTTGCTGCCTCCTGCAGAACACTCCTCTGTCCTCCCACCCCGAAGGCATTGAGCTGCTCTTCAGTGCCGAGAATTCAACTACAGAGGTTGTAGTGAACAAAGGGCCCATTGATTTTTAGGGCTTTCACCAATAAAAAGGATGAAAATGTGATAAGCAGTCCTTCAGGTGGAAGGGTTAGTACCAACTTAGAAGTAGTACAAAGCATATTTAGGAGGAATGTTTGGCTGAAGTGGCTTTAAGCCTTGGGATTGTTAACCCTGTACGATGCTTTGTAAAGATGCCAACACACCGTGGTGCCAGGAGACATTAGTTAGAGACCTTGCAAATCTTTAGGCCTGCCTTGAAGGCAGGGCAAGAAGATCGCAGTAACTTCCAGGATGCATTAGCTGAGCCTGACTTTTGTTGCTGATAAAACCCCACCGTTCCAAAGTTACAAACAGCCAAGTACAGCTCGTTTGGGCTTTTGGGGCTGACTAATGAGAGCTGGCTTTTCTTAAGGTTTAAAATGTGAATGTATTACTTTATTTGCAGTACATAGAAATGGGGATGGGTGGTGAGAATCACCTGGCTGGTTCTTGCTCTGCGGTGTTTCGGTGAAACGGATCTTCCCAGGCGGGTGGTGCCTCTGTCGGACATCTCTTCTGCTCCCACTGTAGTGCATTTTAGCTTGACACAAGGTCAGGAGGTCAGCAGCAGCAGGGAGGACCTCTTTGCTGCTTCTAGAGCTTCCTGGGTGCAGAGTAACATGACTGTGGGACTACATCGCCTACTACACTGCTTACAGGTTATATATGTAGAATCACGGAATGGCTTGGGTTGGAAGGGACCTTAAAGACCATCCAGTTCCAACCCCCCTGCCATGGGCAGGGACACCTTCCACTAGACCAGGTTGCTCAAAGCCTCATCCAGCCTGGCCTTGAACACTCCCAGGGATGGGGCATCCACAGCTTCTCTGGGCAGCCTGTTCCATAATAAATGTAATAAATGTTGAGGAAAGTAAGGGCAGATGCTTTCAGTTGAAACGGGATTTGTTGTCACTAATGTCATATTTGTTTTTTTATAAAACATTTTTTAGAGTGAGAACCATCAGTCACTGGAACAGCCTCCCAGGTATGTGGTGGAGTCCCTGTTGGTGGAGGTTTTCAAGATGTGGTCGTGGTGGGCGTTGAGGTCAGAGAGCCGATGGCAGCATCTGGGTAACACAGCAGACAGGGTGTGTGGGGTGACTGTCCCCATGCATCGCTGTACCGCAAAGACAGCGCTACTTGCTTTCGAAGTTCATTTTGAGTTCATTTGCTGCAGTTTACACTGTGGGACTAGTTTCAGAACACCTCATACAGACACGGTGAGGCGACTTCACCCACCGTGGAAGTAGTGAGTTTGTTTTCCTGGCTGTAGCAGCCACTTGGAAAAATGAAGTTTGGATTACTTTTTTTTTTTAAACAAAGTGAAAGAATATATGAAATAATTTAAGTTTTAGAAAGCCCTGGAGCGCTACCCTATACCATCACTCACGCTCCATGGCTTTGGCAGAGTAAGTATGTAGTACAAACGGTTCAGTACAACTTACGACGGGCTGGGGCCGAATATTTCCCGATTCCCCTCACGGGTTAATTGTCATTCAGCACGAACATCATCCTGTGAGTGTAGTGTTTCGGGAAGAATACAGCAGTGCAAGTTCCTGCCCCGTGAAGAGCCGTAGGTGCTTTACCTGGACCTCGTGTGACGGCATAACGTGGAGCTCTGTGTCGTTTTGACGTGACTGTCAGCAGCTTTGGGTTCCCAGAGTTGTTCGAGTGTTTACCCTTACTCAGCACTGAACAGAGACATGTCACCTTCTGCCACTTCTGCGCCTGCAGGGAAAGTAATAAGGCTCTTTGGCATGGCTGCTGGCTGTTTCGGTGTGTTTTTTTTAATGGGTAGTGGCTTCAGTAAGTTTGGGAGCAGATAGGGGTGTGTCAACAACCTGAGAGGAATTTGGGGAAGAGTGTCTGACTCAGACCAGCAGGATAACCAGGACCAATAATTTTGGAGGGGATTCTCCCCCTCTACACTGCTGTCATGAGACCCCACCTGGAGTGCTGTGTCCAGCTGTGGAGCCCACAACATCAGAAGGATATAGACTGGTTGGAGAGAGTCCAGAGGAGGCCACAAAGATGCTCAGAGGGCTGGAGCCCCTCTGCTATGGGGACAGGCTGAGAGAGTTGGGCTTGTTCAGCCTGGAGAAGGGAAGACTCGAGGGAGACCTTATTGCAGCCTTCCAGTGCCTGAAGGGGCTACAAGGAAGCTGGGGGGGACTTTTTACAAGGGCCTGTAGTGACAGGACAAGGGGTAACGGGTATAAATTGAAAGTGGGGAGGTTTAGATTGGATATCAGGAAGAAATTCTTCCTGGAGAGGGTGGTGAGGCACTGAAACAGGTTGCCCAGAGAAGCTGTGGATGCCCCATCCCTGGGAGTGTTCCCGGCCAGGCTGGATGAGGCTTTGAGCAACCTGGTCTAGTGGAAGGTGTCCCTGCCCATGGCAGGGGGGTTGGAACTAGATGGTCTTTAAGGTCCCTTCCAACCCACACCATGCTGCGATTCCGATTTCATCCTGTATTTCTATATTCAGGACCCTCAAGGACTCTTACCAATACAGTCTTGTGGTGCCCATTGGGTATCCCAGCAGGATAGAGCAACTACACTTTTTCTGTCCCCCTGTTCTTGCACCGTTACTTCCTTTCACAGAAATTTACTACATTTTTGTGCTTTCACATAACTTTTTGTCTGCTTCTTCACATACTGAGAAGTTCTTGTACGTCCTCCTTTGCTCCTTTGTGGACATGTCATTTATTTACCACCTGAATTGTTCAGGAATCTGCTGATAGCAGGGAGGAGGGCATCAGATGCGAAGCACCTTCCTGTTTTTTGGGTATTGATTTCAGTATGACCATTCCGGAGGATTTTCATTCTTTTAGGAAGCGCAGGCACTGCATTCTTATAGGTTCTACAGTCGGTGCTCATAAGATTGTACAATTGATTAAGAAGTTTAAATAAAGCTATTGCAATTGATACAATGCTTACGCTAAAGAAGATTGATCTCTTAGCACTGGCTTTAGTACTGGGAAGTTTTTCCTTTTACTAAGTAATTCTAAACCATTTTTCACTTCCCTGCATAGTGGAGTCTCATGAAAACAGTAGGAGACTCCACCCTGAGCTGCAGCGTATGATGAATCAATAGCCACGGGGCAAAAGAATGATGTTGGAGTGATTGCATCCTGCTTAGCTGCTACAGCCTTGCCAACAGGGCTAGTAACTTCTGTTCTGACTTGGGAGAAACTGTTGACATTGCGCTCACTTTTTACCTATTTTGGTTAGTTTCCAGTTTGCCAGTGCCCCAAAATAACTCATTTAATCTGAGCTGAGCAAGGCCGAAGTGCTTTTGTATGTCTCTGGAGGGGAAGATCCTAAGGTATCTCCAACACACAACCTGGGTGACACTCCGTTTCGATCCACAGCTGAATTCAGCACCAGGAAGCCGCCAAAGCGGCTCAGAAGTCCTGTTTGAGATCACGACGCAGCGTTTATAACTTCCAATGTTATTTTTTTATTAAAATTTGTTCCCAGATTGCTGGAAAGTGTTATTGAATATTCATTGGGAAAGAAGCTGGGAGCTGTCCAAGAGGGGGAGGGACACTCATTGCCTCTTACTCCGATCTGTGCTGAGGCATTGCCAGGCTTTTAACTTTACAAGGTTTATTTTTATTGATTTTCAACAATAAACAGTGGGAGTATCTACAGTAAAAGATTTTACAGTGCATCACGAGGAAATACGGCTCCCTACCAAATATTATATTGATCTATTCCCAGATGCTACTGAAACAGCACATAAAAGCCCAAATCAAGTCCAGTGATGGAGAACTTCCTCTCTCTAGTGACAGAAGCGTATGACTGTTATGTCTTCAGAAAACAATAAAAGGGAAGGGAGTGACTCTGCGTCTTTGACCGTATCTTCAACAGCCCAGTTAAATCTGTCAACTCAATGTAATCCTCATAAATAAAGAATTTGGGAACCAAGAGAACTGCTAGTGAGTCGGAAGATTCCCATTCTTTGAAGCTGCCTCTCCTGCTGCAGTCAGGCTGTAATTAGTCACAGAAGGCCTTGTTGTGACTAGTAAATGGACGGACCAACAATGATTTGAATAGTCTGGAACCGGCTGGAGATGTGCCTGCAGCCCTGAATATTCTCAAATGGGTGGGTGGGATGTAAATCACCAGTCATCGCATAAAACACAAATAAATCTGACTTCTATTAAAAAAAAGGGCGGGCAGAGGGGTGTGTTGGTTTTCTAGACCGTCGTGGCTAAAATAACCCCCTGAAGCGTGATCCGATGTGTAAATTTTTCCAACCATCCTTCCTCCCTTTCTAATCTGTTTCCATTCTAATGCAACGGTTCAATAATTGGTGGCTTCTTTTTGGTCGGAAAGATGACAAATGTAGCCCAAAAGGTTGGAAAGAGTCGTGTACAAGTCTACTTCAGGGAACGCTTTCTAAGCAAGTCTCTGCTACACCAGTCAGCCGAGTGCCTGCTGAAACTGTGAAGAACTAAACGTTGCAACATTGCTCCATTCTGCTTCTCCATGGGAAAAAACAAAAGGCAGTCGGTTGGAAACATCAAGTCTGGGGTTTTACTAGTACTTTGGAGTCAGGAACTCAATTTCCTCTGACTCTCAAAGGCAGTTTGCAGCTGTCATTGAGGGTCTTCTGAAAAGACCAGCCTATGGTTTTTGGTTTTGTTCCCCAGCGATAACTGGGGTGAGTAACAAAATTATTGCTGACGTGTTGTTTTATTTACCATGACGTCTTCAACAATAAACCAAAGGCACGCTGAGTCTTCTTGTCGTGGTTTAACTCCGG
>NW_010270566.1:0-600 GCF_000690775.1 Eurypyga helias
CCAGGTGACGTCAGGGGCAGCCCCAGACACTCATTAATTTCTCCCCCCTCTTTGGTGAGGAAAGTCTTGAAAGGGAGAGTTAATTAAAAGTAATACCCCGCCAAATCCGGCTTCGCTTTTCCTTCTTTCCCCTTGACACTGGGAGGGATTTGGGGAGCAGGTGTTGAGGGGGGGGAGGAGAGGGCTTGAGGGGGCTGCTCTGAGTGGGTTTTCCCACTTGGTGTGGGTTTCGAGCATCATTTGCTTGATAGAGGATGTGAGCCTCTGGCTTCCTGCTGCTGGGCTCTGCCCCTCCCAAACTGGGGGGTGGATTGGGGTGCTCACTTTGCTTTAGGGCACAAAGGAATTCAGGCACTGAAATATCCCTCCCCCCAGTATTTGTAAAAATTCTCTACCTTTCCATCAAAATTAAACTCCTTAAGGTTTCAGGAAAGCAGGCTGCTTGGCAGAGCGGAGACCCTGCTTGTGCTCAGCCCCATTAGCCATCAGAGACTTCACGTCTGGGGGTTCCCCAGCACTGGGGCTCTCAGACCTACCGCGTCACCCCATCCCTCATGTTGGGACATGCAAGACAGTTTGTCTTTCCCGTTGCCATTCCTG
>NW_010270566.1:639-1469 GCF_000690775.1 Eurypyga helias
GCGCTGGCTTCCAGGGACCAGCACCAGCTCCAGGCTGGTTTTGGGAACATTGCTGTGGACATCTCTCCCTGTCCCAGCTGTCCCAGCTGTCCCAGCCCACAATGCAGGGAGGGTCTCCATATCGGCTGGTGAGCCCAGGAGAGAGCCCAACAGCTCAGAGGGAAGAGGTAGCTGGTACCCAAGAACATCTTTGCTGCTCTGCTGGGATCATCACCTCCCCTCACCCTGCAGATACGCTCCTGTGTTTCCCCATTCCCACCGAGGCTGCCATTGGATTTACACGTGTGTGATCCATGATTCCCTCTTGCCATGGGGTTTGTCCTGACCTGCTTTAGCCATGAACTCTGAGCCAAGCTCACAACCTCCAGTACATCCCCATCTCCCAGAGGCGCAGCAGCCCCAGTACGGGACTTGGGCCAAGCACAGCCTTGCAACCTGCATCTGCATCAAACTGTCACCTCAGCTATGCTATTGATTCCCAAGCGGATGGTGGAGAAGCTTCCTGGAAAAGGCTGTAAGTGATTTACAGCTCGTGAGAGGGAAAGACCTGTGTTGTCAAACCTGCATTACAGCCCTCCCACGCAAGTGAGGTTATCGACGCAGTGGTGATGCTTAAAACTGTCAGCTCTGAATGGATATGTCCTCCGTGGCAGGGCAAATCCGGAGGGGATTGTGAGGTTTTGGCTAATGTGACGCCCTCTCTGAGCATCTCTGCTCACCCCGTGCCCTGACCTCCCCCAGCCTGGGCTGCTCGGGCAGGGGGACCAGATGCCTGGTCACCAGCTGGACTAGGGGACAGCCCCAGGGGCACTGCGGTCCTCGATGGCTGC
>NW_010270567.1:0-938 GCF_000690775.1 Eurypyga helias
CCTTTCTTTCTCTTCATCCTCATCTCCTTTCTTTTTCTTCATCCTCATCTTCCTTTCTTTATGACTTACTTGCTTCATTCCTTCCTTTCTTGTTTGTGGTTTGGGATTTGTTTGGTTGGTTTTTGGGTTTGTTGGGTTGGTTTTTTCCTTTCTTCTTCCTCTTACTTCTCTCCTTCTCTCTCCCTGTCTTCCTTGCAGTGTACAGTGAGAGCGTTGGTGCATGCTAGCCAACTCGTTGATTATTTCTTCCTTTCTCTGTCTTCTTTTTCTCCAGTTCTTTCTTCTGTACCTTTTGTACTTTCTCCCTTGCTTCATCTTGCTTGTACAGATTCCTTCCTTTCCTCCTTCCTTCTCGTTCTTTACTTGTTCCTTTCTCAGAACAGAATCCACTACTATTTCAAACACAAGCCCAAGCCCCAAGTTCTTTGATATCTATGCAAACAGGCTCCAGTGAGTCTAAACAATGACTACAAGGGAGTCTTTCCTTCAGGAACTCAAACCCATCACAACCCAGCATGATAATCCTCCACGAAGGCTGAAAATGCATGGGGCAACCACATCTCTCAAGCACTCTTCATACACCTCAATTATTTTGGCTTCATTTTCCACCTGCACAATGAGTGACAAGCTCTTGCTTCCCATTTCCTTTTCAGACAGCTATGAACCGCCAGAACAACACACCAAGAACCTCTTATCCAGGGGTATTACTCAGAGAATCACAGAATCGTTTAGGTCGGAAAAGACCTTTAAGATCATCCAGTCCAACCCTTAACCTAACCAAATCCATCGCTAAACCATGTCCCTAAGCACCACATCTACACTTCTTTTAAATACCTCCAGGAATGGTGACTCAACCACTTTCCTGGGAAGGCCATTCCAATGGTTGACAATCCTTTCAGTGAAGAAATATTTTTTAATATTCAATCCTAATATCCAGT
>NW_010270568.1:0-457 GCF_000690775.1 Eurypyga helias
AGAGGACCGGATCATCCAGCTCCGGAGACGTTCCAGCTTCCAGCAGCCCATTCCCAAGAGGATGGGGTGCCGAGCGACCCCGAAGCACGCCGAGGCCAACGGTCGTGTTAACGCCGTTTGAAACGGGCCCACGCTGGGACGTGTCCCAGACAGCGCCCCCCGCTCCCCGAATCCGGGGCCAGGGAGGGGCGAAGGCGAAGGGAGGGCCAGGCTGCTGCCCCCCGGACGCCGGAGGGTCACAGCGGGAGGGAATAAAACCCTTCCTCCGGCTGGGCATCGGGAAAGCTGAGCCCCACAGGGTCAGCGTAGGGAGAGAGGAAGAGGATTTCCAGCCAGCCCCTTCCCACAGGGCAGGATCTTCCCAACCCACATCCTCAACCCACGCAGCGCTCTCCGAGCCGCTGGATTCGGCTGATGCCAGCCGCGGGGGCTCCGGGAGCTTTGCTCCCGGGTGGGA
>NW_010270568.1:482-972 GCF_000690775.1 Eurypyga helias
GGTTGGGGATCTGAGGGGGCCGATCCCACCACACCGGAGACCTGCAGGAGCGGGTTGAAGCGGAGGAAGGCAGGCGCCCTCGGGATGTACCCTGGAATCGTCCCGCTCCTCATCCCTGGCCGTTAAATTCCACTTGTCCTGCCCTGCCGGAGGCCAAACCCGACCCCATGGAGTCGGAGAGGTCAGGATGCCTGGAGGGCTGGGATCTTGGACGGGGCGGGAGGCACAAAGAGCAGAGCCTGGGGTGCGGATCAGTCCCGGGGCTCCGTCTGCTCCGACGGCCGGAGCCAGAGGAGGAAGCTGTGGCCTCAGCCCCAGGATGAGCTGCCCAAGGCGCTGCCGTGACGGAGCGGAGGCGCATGGGATCCCCATCGCCATTCCGGACGGGAAGCAGGCGCTACGTGAGGTCAGGGGCACACGGTGGGAAGCAGCGTGTCCGGGATTCAGGACAGCGCAGCTCCACACTCGCTGAGATTCCAAACGCCCACCC
>NW_010270569.1:0-6799 GCF_000690775.1 Eurypyga helias
GAAGAGCATCGCGCTCGGCACGGGGAGCCGAAGAGAGGAGTTTCGCTGCCCCAACGCCCCGGACAGCGGGAAGCTGCAGCTGCTTGCCCGGAACACGGTCCCGTGTGCTCCCCTCTGGAGCTGCCTGGGCTTAGCTGGGGGTTAACGGACGCGGATTAGGTGCTGCGCTTAGTTATACTGCTGTAAATCCGGAATAAATTAATCAGGGTTAGAGCCCCAGGTCCTGACAATCTGCTGCCATTAAGGGTTGGCACGGCAGAGGAAGGGTGCGAGCCCTCCGCCCCGATTTCACCCCAGTGATGCCCCTGACTTAGGGCAGCTGTAGGGGTTGGCCAGGACTTCGGGGAGTCTCACCTGTGCGTCACCTCCGCAACTGAATGAACGACCTGATCGGAAAAAGAAAGTCAGAGCTCATAAAGCTTCCTTTGATTCTTTTTTTTTTCATCTTGAGGAATTATTTGTTTTCCATTTTTTTTAAATAAAAATGATTGAGGGCTTTTTTTTTTTTTCCCCCAGGCTTTGAGAAATCTTTCAATCCTTGCAGAGAGGAATGAATCTGTGCAATTTCAGGCCCCCAAATAAATAATGATATATGTATATATTTATTTAAGTGGCAAAGACAGTAAGTCACTGAAAACAGAGTTAGAAGACGGGTGCTTTCTTAACTGCACTTTGGTGTCGATAGGTTTCTTTCGAAAATTGCAAAAAGAGACCTCTCCTGTTTGACGTGAGCTCCTATATTCTCCTTGAGATGAACCTTGCTTCTCGCTTAGCACCAGCTGCAGCTGAATTGCTGCTCCGTTTTCCAGCCTGCTTGGACCCTCTGCTCCTGCTCGGTGCTCCCCCCACCCCGAGGTGTGGGTTCTTGGTGGTGTTAGGGGTCAAGCTGGGCTCCCACAGCCGACAAAGCGATCCCCTGTCATGCAGGATCAGGCCCTGAGTTTCGAAGCTGCAACCGCCAAGTTTCCATAACTCCAGCAATTTGACTGCTAAAATTGCCTCTCCTTCATTTCCTCTGAATTTTCCATCATAACAGTTGCATCCCCTTGAGATCCATAGAGTGCAGATTCTTTTTTTATTTATTTATTTTTTAATGCATTACGGTTTTTTGGCTTTGGAAACCACTTTCGAGCAGTATGAATTATAAGCCGGTTGTGAGTGCGAGGACGTGGTGTCACTTCAGTTAACCCCTCTGAATGGCTGCAGAGATGGCTTGGGTACCGAAGGCAGGGATGCTGCGGTCCAGAGGGGAGCCTGGCAGCGTGTCCCATTCCCTCAGCCAGCAGTACCGGCTGCTGGTGATAAAAACTTGAGTTCTCCTTCCAAATTCCTCGAGAAACTGGAGGTAGTAGGTTGCTAAGGGCAGTGCAAACTTTGTAACACAGCTACTGTGGAGAAGTGGAGCAAATCCACATCAAGTTTCCTGGCAACATTTTCCAACATGTTTTTTTTTTTTTTTTTCATCTCCCCCCCTTCCAGCTCTGCCTTCTCTCTCAGCTGAGCTTTCTTTCTGCAGCCATATGCCCACTATATATCATGCCTCATGTGGATTTAACCTTTAGACCCTTCTAGTTAGGCTCCAGCTGGTAATGCTGCCTCCTGCCCTCTCCCGTCTCCCATCAGGCTTGCAGCACATGTCCGACGCCGGAAGGCCACGGTGCCCGAGCTCGCTGTCCGCCTGCAGCGCGTTGGTGACTTGCCAAGGGCCAGTGGCAGAGCTGCCACTGGTGGAGGGCTTGTGCATCCATTGCTCTTATTTTGGTCTGCGCCCCGTCCCGGCCCTTTACCTGAATCCCATGGCGGATCCAGCGCTCAGCTTCTCAAAGGGGGGTTTGTGATGTTTTTCCTATAGCCGGAGAACCCTACGCTGGGGTTGGCAAGGTCTCCAAGGAGCAGGTCCTTGGTGTGAGGGGTCCACCTACACCCAAAACAGGGCTGCTGGCAGGGCCTCTTGGCGGCAGGCGTCTGGGACAGGTTTGACAGTGGTAGCTGAGCTTCCCCAAGCTGCTTGTGCCCAAAGAGGTAGGCGCAGCCGTCTGTTGTAATTAACTTGGCTTTGCCTCCTCTTTTTTTTTTTAAATGTTTTCCCCTATAATCCCATTTCCACGGCTGTCTCGCCGCTGCCCGGTGGCAGGCAGGCTCAGAGGGCTCCCCTTCTTGCCAGCTCTTGCTCCCCTCAATCCCTGCCACCTCCTTTCCCTTCCCTTTTCCCTGCCCCCTCCAGCTCTGGCAGTACATGTTGGGGCAGCTGGGGCAGGCTGAGGCTGGATTTTAGGGTGTGGGGCTCCCCCCGGGCTGTGGGGTGTAGTCACCTTGCAGGGCTGGTAGCATGTAGATGAACATAATTTGCTCCATTTAGGTCCGTGAAGCTGTTCCCGGGACAACTTCCCCACTCCCGCCGGTGCTGTTATTACTGCTGTCGCTTGGCATTTGCCTTTTTTTCCTTCTCCAAAGGGCAGATCAAGCCCTGTTAGTGCAGTCAGCAAAAATTGCCCTTTCCCTGCCCTTTATACAGTCCTATAAATCTGGCGTAGCAGCGAGCCTGCTGCTGGGATATGCTGCCGGTGGGGCCCGGCCGGGGGCCTGGTTAGCAGCCGGGGGGGGCTCAGCCTTCAGGGAAACCGAGTCTGATGGATGAGGGGGTAAGGACACGGGGTTACAGATCAGCTGGGACTCGCCGATGCCTTCTGCCCTCCCTGCCTTTCAGCGTAGGGTTTTGAAGTACTTTGCAAGCATTAATTAGTTCCAGCCCGTCTCCCTGCCCCGGCAGTTTTCTGGTTGGATAAATTGGGATCCGGAGAGTTTAATTGAACTTTGTATCCTTCTGGCTCTTGCTGATTCCATTGTAGTCATTCAAACCTCTTGGAGAATCAGGCTGCTGGTGACCCACCTGAAGTCGCAAAGGGAGTCGGCGTCGGAGCTTGGCACATGCTCCGGCAATTTGGGCTCACCGCTCCGTGCTGCCACCTGGCATCTTCCCTGCCTCCCTCTGATCCGGCACTGTGCTTTGCTTTGGGAAGGGGGGACGCACACGTCTAAATTAATAACTTAATTACATTAAGAAATAATGAGAGGAACTGATACGCGGGATTAATTAGAAGCAAATTCCCAAATTGATTTGAGGAGTACGCGTAGCTGGCTCTGCAGGGATGCTCCGTGAGCGTGCCGGCTCGTGCCAGTGCCCTCTGCCAGGCTCCAGCAGCGTGGCCCTTGGGATGCTAAGGAGGGAGCAGGAGAGGGGTAGGTGAGAACCCCTTGGTCCTCTCATCCCCTCGGCCTGGTGAATCCCCGAAGTGGTGAGCTGGCTGCGCAGCAGAGCCCTGCTGCAGTGGGGGGCTCGCCGGGGGGACTGAGCTCTGCTGCTCTGGGCCAGCAGTGTGTGCAGGGTGGAAGATGTTTTTTCATTGAGCTTGGGGTTTTTTTTCTCTGTATCCCCTCCTTGGTCTCTTTGGTGAGCGGCTGAAGTACAGCCAAGAAGCCTCCGGAAGGAAAGCGTGTCTGTTCTGGATTGTGGGAGAAAAGCTACAGCGGAAAAGTTCCTTTTATTAAAAGAAGCGGCCTGACCCACTTGCCTCGCACCAGCGTTTGGGATGCAACCGCTCCTTTCTGCCCGGGTTCAAATGCAGCTGGGGGGGTTGAGGCGATGCGAGGCACCCGCGGTGATGCTCAGCATCCTCACTGCCGGCTCAAAGTGCGCCGGGGTGTTCAGCCCTCTGCCGGATGGGACCTGGATGCGAAGGGACGCGTGCCAGCTTTGCGCCTGTGCGCTTCGCGCCAGCCTGCGCTTCCTTCTGCATCATCGCCGTCTAGAAAGCCTCAGCACCTGCACCTCAGCTGACAGTTTCCAGATATTAAATTCCTGTCAGTTTTATAGCAGCAGAGCCACTTAACAGATTAAAATAACTGTGTATCCTGCAAAAATTCAGATCTTGACAATTAAGGGATTGAAGTGGCAAAGCTGTGGTGAACAAAAAGGCAGAGCCTTTAATAGCAGGGATGCTTGTGCTGGCTGAGGGCTTGGCGGGGGGCATGGGTAGGTCTGGGGTGGGACAGAAGGGGAAACTTCTGTCATGCTTTGCTGGTGGAATACCAACCTGAAATCTCTGGGAGAAAACCCAGGCTTTCTCGGATGTGCAGAGCTTTTCTGGTGCAGGAGGTGGGGTGGAATCCAGTCACTCTCTCCTGGGTGTATTTGGTGATGGATGTGGAAATATAAAACACAACGCCAACCCAAGGCATCTTCGTCTGTGGGGCCAGATGGGGCTGTTTCTCAGGCACTCGCCTGCCTTCTGGTGGGCTTGGGAAAGAGGTTTTCTCGGCACGGCTGGCCTCCATGTGCCAATGCCTGTGTCCTCGTGGACCGGGAGCGGGGTGGGAAGTCCTGCCGAAGTCAGCACCCACTTGCCTTGGCTATAAACCAGCCAGGGACTAACGGCCTGTCTTGTACGTCTCGTTTCGTTAATCAACTGACTGCGCATCCAGAGACACCCGTGAAACAATAGGCACTCGATGAAAACCGTGTTAATTTCTCACCGCTAATTGCAATGAATGAATTTTACCCCCATTACGTTCTGGTAGAGCTCTGTGTTGCAGCTGTGACTGATAGGGGCATAAATATTGATTGAACAAGACCCGTTGCCTTTGCAGAACGGTGAGCATCGGGATGTCCAGGCACCCTTCCTAGCTCAGTGCTTTTAAAAAAACATCTGGGAAGGGTGGGGGGTGTGCAAGGATTACGCTGCTTTGCTGGTAATAAATTTCTATGCAGCTGGCCCGTGTCTTGTTGACAAGAGGTGCTGAGAACCAGAAGAGGAAAAATAATTTTCATTCTGCTCTGGAAGGATAGAAAGAGCTGGAAAAGTCCCACTGCTGTGCTCTGGAAGGGTGTTGGAGGTGGTGATGCTCCTGGGGTGAGCTGGGCTCAGGAGCACTGTGGTCTCTCTCGTAATCCATTTCTTCTGGCAAAGACCCTGCACCCTGCCAGCGGGATCGCTCTGGGCTGCAGCATCCCTTGCCGGCTGGCGTGGTGTGCCGGCGTCCCCTCGCTAGGTGACAGGGAAGTGCCCAAGCCCTCACCCCTACAGCTGGGTTTTTAGGAGGGCTCAGCTCTGGCTCACAGCCCTGAGCCCTTGGTGAACCTTAGGGGAGGGCTTGGCAAAAGGAAGTCCTGCTTTTGAGCAGTGGGTCTCCAGAATCGTAACATGATGTTGCAGAGTGACTCTGTGCTTGAGAAAGATGCTGACTATCAGGGAAGGTGTTCTTTCCTATTTATCCTTTCACCGCCTCAGATATGCACAAAGTGGATTATTTACTCAATAAAGCAGGCTGTTTTCTCCTCCTAGCTCTTCTTTTCCATGACAAGAGGACATCATCCTGATTTATTTTGATGGCACTCAGTGCCCAGGGCCTGTCTTGGCCGAGTCTGCTTCCACTTCCTCTGCCAAGAGGTCTCCTGACCCTGGCTCTGCTCCGTGATCCATGCCTCCCCGCAGGCAGGGCAACTCGGCACAGGGGGTGGCTGCGGGGTGGGGGCTACCCAACGGCTGTGCCTGGGGAAGGCAGGTCTGCAGAGCGTTTTATGGTACCGGGAGTAGGGTTTTTCTTTCCCTCCTGAAACCGAGGGGTTGGTTGTAGGCGCAGAGACCAGGCAAGGAGGGCACGGTCTGTTGAAGCAGTGGGGTTTAGCGGGCGTGAGCCGGGCGAACAGAGGTGCCGGAAGGGTGGCCCAGGAAGAGGCAGCCTTGCAAGTAGCACCATTGTGTAAGGGCATGCGCGGCGTTATTGCTCCGGGCTGGCAAATCCCTGGGTAGCTGGGTGCGGGGTTTGAGCAGAGGAGTTGCGTGCTGAGTGGTTTTCCTTCAGTCCATGGATGTGTATGTCTACCCCATGGGATGCCGGTGTGGCACCTCTGGCTGCCTTTGGCTGTGCTCTGGTCTCTTTGCCTGCGGGAAAAGCAAGCTTGGGAGAAGGTGTGGAAATGCAAAAGCTACCTACTGCAGCTGGGAGAGATGGTAATAACTGTTCCTTTCTGCGAGGGCAGCCCAGCGTTTGGTGCAATAAAACCAATTATGGGGAATGTATCTGCAGCGAAAGCAAAAGTAGGATCTGTTTAAGAAAGACGTTTGCGTGAAGGGGTAATTATGTGTAGCCTAACGACAAAGGGTGCAGCGGATTGACTATTAATTGGAGTAGCACAAGCCGGAGATTGCTGGCGTTAGCTGTGTGTTTCTTGCTGGCTTCCTCCTGTTTAAAGAAGGAAGGGGTGAGGAGCAGATGATGGGGGGGGGGGGGGGGCTCAATCCACTTTCCCGTGCAATGAAAAAGCCATTTTCCCCCTTTTCTCTCACAGCAAAATGTTCAGATTTTGCCAGCGACACTTAGCACAGTTGCTTACTAAGCTGCAGTTAAATTGATTTCCCACCCTCTTTCCCCTTTTCGGTTCCAAAATCTCAGCAGGAGTCAGTGTTATGGGAAGAGTGAGCCAAGGAGGAGAACTTGGGCCCCATCCTCTGCTCATCTAAATCAGTGTTGCTCCACTCTTCCTGTGTATTTCCATAGGAGCCAGGGAAGGCAGGCTGCCTCGATATAGGTTTTCCCCTATGGCTGCTACTCTGGTGGGGAGGGCAGTCCTAGGTCGGGCTGGATCAGTCTATAGGGTACCTGGGAAGGCTCCCACTGCGGGATAGGCGTGGGGTGTACCAGGGGGGCTGGGGCTCTGTGTGCCCGTGGCACGGGGACGCTGGCAGGAAGAGGATTTCTCATCATTAACGCGCGCCTTCCTAAAGTGATCGCTGGCGAC
>NW_010270569.1:6854-30499 GCF_000690775.1 Eurypyga helias
AGCAGTACTGATACTTTGCCTTCAATCCCGCTGCTTGGAAGCTCCTTATGAGCCTTAATTAACCCTTTACCGCAGCCCTGAGGGAGCAAGGGAGATGCAGCAGTCCTTCGGGCGTCACGGAGAAGCGTTTTGGGAAGGGCAAACGCGCGCCACTTCTCCGTGGCAAGGGCACGCTGGCTCAGGGACTGTCCCCAGCCAGGCAGGACGCGGAGGTGCTGGTGGTGGCACCCACAGGGCTGTGGGGGGCCTTGTGCACCCTGCCAAACCCTGCCCTGCTGCACATAGGCAGAAATCATCCGTGATTTACCGCAAAGCAGCTCGAGCTCCGGCTTCGTGAGATTATTTGGAGGACCAAGTGAGCTAATGATTGCGTCTTGTCTTGGAAAGGATGGTGGGAAGTGCGGTGCCAGGAGGGAGTTGATTGAGCAACCGAACAGGTTCATTTTCAGATCAGGCTGAAAGACAAGGGAAAGATAGATTATTAATTTTTTTTTAATTTTCTTTTTTTTTTAGTATCCATTTCACAGGTGACTGAGGGTTTTAGCCTTTCCCTCCTTGGTTTTCTAGTGGAAACGCCAACAATAAACCTGATTGGAAAGTGATAGGAGGAGAACAGGGCTCATGTGGTGCAAAAACAAACAAGCTCTGAAATCACCTTCTATTCTCTAAATATTGCTCGCAGAGCCAAGGAAATTGAGACAGATTATTCTTTTTTTTTTTTTTTCCTTGAAGCAAGCGAAGGAATAAGTCCAAAGGATGTAATTTGGCCCAGGCAAGGAGAGCAAGGCTGCTTTGCCCTGGCTTTCTAAATAGCTCTGCCTGCATTTAGACACACACCATTGCCTCCTCAAGGACCACTGTCGGCATCCGCCGGTTACAAACACACCTCATAACACATTATGGAGGCATGTGGCTCGCAAATAAGATGCGAGTATGTTTAGTGACGCGGGGCTCGGTTGCAGCCCCCCTGGGCCTGGGGGGAGTTGATGCGCATCTTTTTGCTGTGCATTGAATTTTTAGTTGCTTGTTGTTAGGTGAGAAGGAGGAAAGATGGGAAGGAGGGGTTACAGGTGAGAGCAGGCTCATTTTCAATGTCTGGGGTCAGTTCTTTTTATTAAGCATTGATTTAAATATGGTTTTTTCTTAAAAGAGGTTTTTTTCCTCTGAGTCGGGGTAATCTGCTCTACCTGATGGGTTGATTTGGGGTCCTTCAGGATGGAATGCTATCCCTTAGGTTCCCCCTTGGGGGAATGTTTGCGTTGCAGCCCCTTTATGCTTTGACTTCATCCAGCCGAAATGCAAAACTTGGGGTCTGGTTGGGTGGGTTTTCCAGTGGGGTGGGCAACAGGAAGACACAGAGGGGCAGCTGTGTGACTGGGAGCCAAGCAGGGAGGGAAGCTGTCATGTCGCGTGGTCCTGCCTTTCAGCGAGAGCCGAGCTGGATGGGGAGGGAGTGGGGAAGAGCTGTGGCATTTATAATGCCTGTTGCATTTTCCCGGCGCGATAATAGGGTGTAATTTGGAGAGAGAGAGAATCAAACATGCATTAGCCAGCCATCTGCTCCTGTGACTGGGATGGATATCCATACAACATTCAGAGTCAAACCGTGTACGGCGTGTAGGCTGCATACGGTGTGCTCCCTGCGGTACTGTGAAACGCTTCATGAAGAGCCCTTCCGTCCCGCCCTCCCGTCCCGCAGGAAGATCTCTGGTTTAGGGCTCTTAAAAAAAGGGAAAAAACCATCCATGGTGCAGCCCTTGTGGGTGGGTGCTTGGCGTAGCTGTGCCCCGTTGGTCCTGTCTGCTGGCCGTGGCTTGGCAGGAGACGATTTTGGGGTGGAGGAGGCAAGTGTTGCCAGCACCGAGCTCTCCCTGCCCTGCAGCCATGGCATGGAGCGAGCGAGGGGTGGATGGACGGACAGCTTGCTGTAGACAAGGGTAGTAGGTGTCTTGGGAAGGTGTCCTGGGAAAATTCCCAGGAAGTGAGAAGGAAAATCAATTTCAAATTTTTTTTATTAAGCTTTGTCATTTTTTCCATGTCATTAAGTACCCACCAAAATACTGTTCTGGGTATTCGAAGGCCAGGACTGAAGTTTGAAGGGAGTGTGCTGCTGTCTCATCACCACTTCATTTTAGGCCCTGTGAGGAGGGTGCAGTTTGGATTCTCCCTGACACGATGACCTACAAGAGTGCCCACGCAGCGTGCTGGACAGCCTCTGCTCCGTTCTCAAGCAACTATTTTGTTTTATTCCTTATTGCTGCCTGCTGACTCCAAGGCTGTTGACAGAGGACAACGTTACGTGCTTCTACGCAGATTTTTCTGTTCTTGATGCTCTGAGAGCTGAGGGCTTCATGAGCAGTAATAATTGTATTTGCACAGCTCCTGGGTAAATAAGGATGTACATTCCCTCCTTGCAAAGGTGATTCGTGAAGGATTTGGTCAGTGCTAGAAACGGTGAGAAGAGCAAGCCTACACACAGCCTGAAATCCGCTGAGACTTCAGCTGCTGGGGTCTTAGGAAGTGTCAGTTATTTGTGCAAAATCAGGGTTTCCAAGGGCTTCTCATTTTGCCCAGTTTGGTGTTTTCGGGGGGAGGGAAGAGTGAAATATCTGAGCCCATTAGAGAGGCTGTCACCTGCCCAATTTGAAGTCCCAGCCCCAGAGCTTGGAGGAGGAAGGGTGTCTCAAAACAGAGGTCACCAGGATTTTGTAATGGGACCAAACCAACTTTTTTTCTGGTTTTGTTATTTGGAAGAGAGTCTGGTTCTCCCTGCCCAACCCGCAATCCCCCTGCAGTAGAAAACCAGACAGGGCCTTTTTGAGTGAAATAGCTGAAATTTGGAATTAGACTTGCAAGTGGCAAAAAAGATAATTGGGTGAGGAGAAGAGCGGCACGTTGGCGGTCCCCGCTGCTGCTGGTGACGTGGCCCCCATTGCTGCGCACAGATACGGAGCTATCTCCTCAACAGGGACCTCCTGGATGCACCCACACACTCAAGAAGCACAACGCTTCCAAAATCAAATGTAAAATACAAACACAATCTACCTTGCCAGGTGAGAGCGAGCTCCAGGTGACATCTGCATGCAGGGGAAAGTCATTAAGATGTTGCTCTTCACCTGAGGACACCCTTCCTTCTGGAGGCAATGCCAGGGAAGGAGAGTCAGCTCACAGCTGGCCTTTGCAAGGAGAAGCTCCGCGTGGAGCAGGAGGAAAACACGTCAGCGCTCGAGGGCACTGGCGGCTGGGAGGTGAGGTGAGTCCGACCTTCCCCAACAGACACTATTGGTACTCTGCACAACAGGATTTCTTTGCTCTCGGTGCTTGATCACATCCTTCGGAGATCAGGTCCCTCTGCCAGCATTGTGGCCGCATCCTGGCACTGGGTGTGTCCCAGAAGTGGAGAACATCTCCCCTACATAACCAAACCCTCGTGCATCTGCTGTTTAACCAGAGCGCTGTATTTAGACAGCGGCTGCAGAGCTGGGGCCGGAGCTGGTACGAAGGTGGAGCAGCACATGCAGGTCCAGCACAAGGGTTTGCCCGTGCAATATCTGGAAACGAGGTAGTTGAGTAAAGTGTAATTTGCACCTTTTAATCCCAGCAGTGCCTGAGTGTGGGCATCTGTATTTGGGATAAAAGCTTGTTCTGCTTCAATTACTTTTATATCAATATAAGCTGAATAATTAAAGGTGTGAATGAAAGGACGGGTAGTTATTTCCCTTCCCTCTGGTGCAGAGGCTGTGGCGAGGTAACGTGGAGGTGAGAGCGCCTTTAATGCAGGTGCTAGTGATGCTGAAACCTACCTGCACCATCTCGCAGCCGAACAATTCTGCATTTCCATATGTAAATACCAACTGGGATCAACTAATTCTTGATCCCAGATCTCCTGGTGTCAATACCAACTGTGCACGTGGCCTTGGGCAAGCCAGCATCTCCCTGAATGCAGGCTCGGGGCATGAGATGTTCTCCCCATCTTCAAGCAGAACTAGCTGCCGTTAGTTTCTTTTGTATCAGAAAGGTAAAGCAGATTGAATTCTCACTTTTTTTCCTAATTTCCAGAAATTGTATTTCAAGACCATGGGGCAGGAGCGGCTGTATTTTGCAGGCATTTTGTTACACTAGGCTGGAATTGTTAACTGCATCATTTCTGCATCAAAATCACAGGAGTATTTTTTCAGAGTGATATTCGTCCAATAGAAAAGTAAAAGCTTTTAGAATATAGGAGCTGGGAATCTTTCTCCTTTGAGAAGGGTCTAAGGCTTGACCTGAAAAGCGTGATACATCTCTTTCTGAGGTGCAGCTGAATTCATGCCTTGCTCAGGATTTCTTTTCCTCCCCCGGTAATCCTTTCCTGGTGCATCAAACAGGTACAGGAGATCAATTCACTGAAAGCCTTAATGTTTGCTCTGTGCTACAGGGACCCAAATTCCACAGGGGGCCAGCTTTGACTGAAGGAGGCTTTAAAGCCCCCTCACAGTTCATCCTAGCACATGTTTAAGAGCTTTTGCTGTTTGGGCTTAGCTTTTCGAGCAAAAGCACCGGGAGCCAACACTCGCCTTTCTGTAAGCGGGGCTGGGTTGGGATGCCGTAAGGCGAAGTTTGATCAGCCAGCAACGTGGTTTAGTGCCTTCCCTGGTGCTCCTGGCCGTGCTCTTGCGTGGAGCCACAGCGTGATTACAAGGGCTGTTAAATGCCCGTAATATCTGTGCTGTTAGGGCAAGCGTTACTCCTGCAGGCGCTGCTGCCTGCTGCTGTTTGCAGCAGTGATGATTAAATCACCTATGCCGCATCGAGTAGCGTGCGAAGCCCCTCCAGCAGGAGACTCAAACACAGAGTTAAGTCTTGCCCGCCTCCTTTTTTTTCACATCTCTTAAGTGAGGGCATTGTTTAAGCAACCAAACCACAGAGAGAAGGGTTCAGAGCCATGAAACGAGACGGGGAAACGAGCTCGCGGGGAGGTTAAGAGAACAGGGCATGGGCACTGCGAGGGGTCGGAGGGACACATGCATGATGCTGCGCTGGTGTACGTGCTGCTTCTCCTCGTGCTCTTTTCAGCCATGGGTGGGAAAAGCAGCAGAGTAATGTATTTATATGTGTATGTATATATACTGATGTATATTTGGGGGTGCAGCAAACGGGAGGTGGCAGGGGGTGCTACAGCAGTGGCGTGGGGAGGGTTTTGGAGTTGAGGCCAGCAGCTGCTTGCCGTGGAGGAGCCCTATTCCACCCTAATCTCTTCTAGGTGCTGGGGGAACCTGCTCCTTGTTGTTTTTTTCCCTAGGGATCAGTTGGTGGAGGGTTTAGGGAGCGTCTGGTCCCTGGCATGCCCATGCCATCATCTCAGCTCCCAGATTTCTTTGGCTGGCAATGGGGCGCAGCCATTTCCTCATCCCTCGCACGTCCCTCCCCAACGCAGAGGTGGCTTCAGCCTGGCAAGTATTTTAGGGGAAAAGGGGCAGAAGCAGTTTCTTGGTACCCTGCTTCACTCGTTGGTCTGCTCTGCACTCCTCTCTGTCCCCTGAGGCTGTGTCCTCTCTCCCCTGCCTGCTTCCCTGCTGAGCCGCAGGTGTCGCAAGTGGGTGGCTTGTCTCAGAGGAATGTGCCCACACTTCCCGTTGTGCCCCAAAATCATAGAATGGTTTGGGTTGGAAGGGACCTTAAAGATAATCTAGTTCCACCCCCCCTGCCATGGGCAGGGACACCTTCCACTAGACCAGGTTGCTCAAAGCCTCATCCAGCCTGGCCTTGAACACTTCCAGGGATGGGGCATCCACAGCTTCTCCGGGCAACCTGTTCCAGTGCCTCACCACCCTCTCCATGAAGAACTTTTCCTGATATCTAATCTAAACCTTCCCACTTTCAATTTAAACCCGTTACCCCTTGTCCTGTCACTACAGGCTCTTGTAAAAAGTCCCCCCCAGCTTCCTTGTAGCCCCTTCAGGTACTGGAAGGTGCTATAAGGTCTCCTGGCATCCGTCTGGCCCTGGAGACTCGGATTTATCTCATGGGGCTGGGGGCTCTGAAAGACCCATGGGTATCTGGGAGAGGGATGCTGAGCCAAAATCCTTGTCCATGGGGAATCAGTGGGGGCCTTTCCAAGGCCGGTTCCTGGAGGCAGCCACAGTGGCCTCAGCAGCCCCTCTCTGCCACACCCGTATTGCCAGGGAGGAAGCTGACACCTCCACAGACGACTCGTTTCTGTGGTTTGCTTTCATGGGGTCTCGGTGAGAAGAGTCTTGAGGGGGTGGCCATTAACAAATCAGTCGGTTAATCGCTCCCCCGTCGGTTTCGGTTAGCGAGAGCAGCGAGGCAGGGACGCCTGGCTGGGCACTGGCAGGAGGCTTTGCGCAGGGTCCGCTGAGCCTCCATTGATTTTTGAGCTTGTCATGCTGTTCATTAGGAGAGGGAGAGTGAGCTAGGTGCTTAGCAGAAACGCTCCAAGTCGATCCTGATGGAGCAGGGATCTCTGCTGCCTGGTTCTAGTGGGAGAGAGGGAGGGAAATTGCCTTGCCCAAATCTCCTAGAGCCTCACACCTCCCATCTTCCAGGGGTGCCCGGGAGGACGCCTGTCTGTCCCAGCACTGCCGCGTCCTCGCAGATTTGCCGCGATGCGAGAGAATGGAGAAAGTTGTGTTGTTGGTGCTCTTGGTTTGTGGGATGATTTTCTTGCCTTGTGCCTCCCCCTTGTCCTGCCAGGCTCCCACAGCTGGGTCCCCGTTGCGCGTTGGGCTCGATGCGTTCCTTTTTCACGCGGCTCGTGCTGGAGCTGCACTGATCGAGGCAGTAAATCAGCTTGACGATGCTGTGGAGATAAATGATGGCTGTAATGTGAACGGAGGGGGAGCAGATAAAAAAAGGAAAAATTGGGGAAAAAAATAGCATACTCAACAGCAGCTGGGCTACGAAATGCAATACCTACCTTAGCCAAGGCCCCTCGGCACAGCAGCGCGGTCCTAGCAAAGACTGGGGGTGCTGCAGTGGGAGCTGGTGGGCAAGGAAAAAGGGGTTCCCATGCATGCTGAGCTGTGTTGGCACCCCACCTTGCCCCCCAGCAGCTTGCTGACAGCAGCTAATGGATGGTGGAGATAAAGCCAGCGTCGGCAGCGTGTGCCGAGGCATGGGGCTGACCGGAGGGCACCGCATGGAGCTAAATCACGGGCCGATTTATAGCCTCGCCGTCTGCAGCTGCAGGGACGTTTCGAGCTGAGATACTATTGTTTGAATGTCTCTGCAGCTCTTAAGGTGGCAACCCCTCCGTTTGCTGCCTGCCTTAGCTGAGTTTCCGTCTTTTTTTAATTTTAAAGCACTTCCCTTACTGCTGAAAAGCTGACAGCCCCCAAGGCTGAAGTCTTCCGCCGATTTCTGCGGGTGGCAGCTTCTGGGTCCCTGAGTTGTCCAGACTGTGCCCCTCCACCTTGGTCCCTGCTTTGGGGATGGGGAAGGGTGTTTGGAGCTGAGTCGGTGGTATCTCCACCAGTGGGTAGTTATCCACTTGGAGCTGAACAGAGCCCGGTGCTCCCCGTGGGCTGCAAACCAGATGTTGGGTGGCAGTGATTTAAAGCCTCTGTCTTCTGGAGACAAACCAGTCATAATGATTCTATTTTTATAGATGGGGACTTTGAGGCATGGGAAGATTTAATGGGGGCTTTGTAAAATTAGCTACTTAGCTAAGTTTGGCAAAATCTGAGTGAATTTAAGTGAAAATGAGCTAAATTCAGCTAAAATCGTTGGAGAACTGTCATTCTTGATGGGGAAGAAGCAGAAACCAGAGGCAAAATCTAAGAGTTAGTAACAACAAAGAAGTTGTAACGCAGGTCGGTAGTTGAGGAGCCTTGAGTATGCTGGTGAATTTTTGGCATCTCACTGGGATAGGTCCTGTGTTGGCAGAAATTAAGGTGGGTTATGGAAAGTTATCTGCAGGGAGAAGGAGGGATTTTCCCAGTGGATCTCACTGCTGCCCAGCTTCTGTGTGGTCAAGCGCTTGATGGCTGGCAGCAGCAGCAGGATTTGACACCTGCCTGGCCATCCTTAGCCACAGCTTTTATAAGAGGAGGAAAAAGAGATGGCCAAAAATAGTCTTTTGTGACTTGGGGTGGTCTCTGGCTGGCAAAAAATTGTGGAAAAGCATCACTCATAAGGGAGCTGCGCATAGCTAACCAATGCGGGGAGGTTCGCATCTCTCAGCTGGGGTTGGAAGCAAGGTGTCTGGTTGGATAGTTTGGGAATGATTTGTTTTCTGAGGTTGGGCATGGAGGAAAAACGATGCCGTTGTAGTCCCACGCCCTTGGAAGTGAAATGTGAGGCAGGAGAGATGAAGAAAAGCCTCTGTGGCTGAAGGAGGAGGTGAAAGAAGGTACGATGAAATTCAATTCGGCGAGCCTGGCCATCAGCCAGGAGGCTGTGGTGAACTTCTGCCCTGTGCCTCGGGAACTGTCACGACCGGGAGCACTTAGGAGCTGTTTTTCCTACAGCAGAGCTACATCTTCCTGGAAATGTTACGCTGCCAGAGACAAGACAGATCACTGCAGATGTACAAAGGGCTTGGATATATGTTTTTCCCTTTATCCCAATTTATGTTCTAGATGGTTGTAAGACCTGTGGAAAATTATTCCCGGTAGAGGATCTGACGATGTGCTCGTGGCTTTCTGCCTTTTGGCTTTTCCCAGAGGTGGTCCCAGTGGATTAACCAAGGGTTGTCAGTGGTACTGGCCGGCAGTGGCAAAGCAGGTCCGTGGGGTCACTGTCTCCTCCTCCTCTGCTGAGGAGTCCCAGGGAGCTGGTGTCTCCTGTGGATCAGGAGGGACCAGAGATGTGGTTTTGTGGACCATGTGTGCCTGAGCTGGCTCCTACCCATCCATCTATTTCAGCCCTTGGAGCCAGCAGAGTCGTTGCGTCTGAGTGGTCCCAGTGGAATCCGGGTCGGGCGGGCTGATGCCAGGGGAAGCGGTGTGGCAGCATCCCTGTCTGCACAGCGGGACTGGGGGCCACAAAATGGGACTTAAGGCTCACCCTGAAGCCTGCACCGCTGGGAGGGCATGCAGAGCTGGCCTGGTGAGCATTGCAGGGTTTGCCTGGCATCCCCACCTCGCTTCTGGGGCAGGAATTATCGCGATGCTTTCAGGAAATTGGTCTCGTAAGAAATATCCTTGTGGAGGCAGAAATCTGAATAATCTGTCAGTTTTCAGGCTGTTCTGATAAACTTTTGTTTTCAGAAGCCAGAAACTGTCATGCAGTCTTTTTGCTTCCTCCCAAAAAAGCCAATCCTAAACCCTCCCCCCCAAACCCATTCCCTGCCATTAACACAGTGAGTAGGTCAAGGAAGAAATATTTATATTTTTTTAATTTTTCATTTGCTTTCATTGAATATTTTATCAAGAAACATTCGCTTTGGCCTGCCCAAACGCACTCAAGTTTCAGTTAATTAATTTATTTCTTCCCTCCAAAACCCTCCACGGAGACCAGTCCCCCTGCCCCCAGGGCAGACCCTGGCACTGCTGCTTCCTTGGGGTCTCCTGGGCAGCGTTTTGCCCTCGGTGGTGGTTTTTTGCAGGTGCAGCGGCTGCTATGGAAGGGACAGGGATGCTGGCGGACGATGGCGTGTAATTTCAGTTTGATAGCCCTTGTGAAGGGCATGGGGCTCGGTGTCCTGTCCTAACCTCAAGCTTATTTTTCCCTTGCAGGTCATGCCTGCCCATTGGGAACACGGGACAGCTCTCATGAGCGTTGCATCTTTAGGCTTGAGGGTAGTAGCGAGCCACGGTGTGAAATAGCAGTTTGTTTTAAAGCACTCTTCTCTGCAGAAGTCCCCTTGAACTTAATGAAGACGTAGAAAAGTTGTTTCTGAAGTTTTTACGCTGGCATGCAGATATCCATAAAAGAGCCCTTCCCGTAAATGGAACAGAAAGGAAACCATTCATTTTAGCGTCTGTGCATTTATGGATTGATTTTTACAGAATCCTATTAGTTTCACTGCCAGTAAATGGCGTGAGGACTCTATTTCAAACCAGACAATGTCAGGGTATAGAGGTGGGCATTAAATATCATCCTACCTGTTCAGCTATAGTTCCTGCTTGTGTCTGAGCAGAAGGTAATTGCAGAGACTTGGAATGCCAAGTCTCTTCCAGCTCTTTGATTATTAAAATCATTAGGAACCAGAGTAATGTAAGAGGCTGGCATTACACTGTTTCAACAGCCCATTAAATAGATCTGATCATTTTGTGCAATGCTTTCTTAAAAGCAAAGAAATACTCTCCAGTATCCGTTATTCGGTGCCTACTTTTGAGAAAGCAGTGATTTACGAACCTCTTCCTAAATAAACAAGTTACCTACAATGAAAAAATAACCCCCTGTAAACCTCAGACAGCTACTCCTCCCCATTATGCAGATGATTTCTGGATTTTTTTTGCCTCCCCCCATGCCAGGTGGAGGAAGGAGAGGGCTGCTGCCAGCCCAGCTCTAGCCTGACCGCAGCTGGCACAGCGACGTGGCACAGCGGCCGTTTACACTTTACCTTCGTGCAGCGCTGGAGCAGCTGACAGCCAGATGGTTTCATAAATAGCCACGTCTCCTTGGCCTGAGGATAGCTCACCTTCCGGTGTCATTACCAGCCTCTCTCAGGTTATGACGAGTGAAAATATGCTATTAATGGTAATTTCCATTTTTTTTCCCTGCCCTGTTTGAGCTCCCTGCTTTGTGCGTCTCGCTCGGTTTTGGCAGCGCAGGGCTTTGATTTTCGTTGATAGGCGGTTTTACTTCTCGGTTCCAATTCCAGCCACGTTTGGTTTGCGGGATGCGGGGGCTTGCAATTAAAACCCAAACTGAGCCGCACACATTGAAGCGAGGCAGGAAAAGCAACAGGCTAACACTTTCCGTGTTACTAGGTTTTCTAAGGGTCGCTCTACAGCCCGGGGAAGAGTGGGCAAATCTGACGCCTCCTTTTCCCCGTGGTCCTGCTGCAAGCGCGGTACCTTAGGGATGTGTTGAAGGGGCAGCGGTAGGGCCGGTGGTTGCGATAGGGATGTGGAGCAACGGGATGCAACAGGCATCGCTCACGGCTGAGGAAGGGCCGGTTGATAAAACGTCTGTGAACCGTTAACCACAGCCATGTTATTAGCTGCTTGTGTTTGTCCCTGCCACTTGGGCTGTGCCTTCGTGGCCCGGCAGCCCTGGGCATGTACTTCTCTCTTCCATCCCTGTAAGACTGATGCCAGGATAAATACAAAGATGGTGGCCTGATGAGGATTAGGAATATTTCAGATCTGTTTCAATTAGTTTGCCACAGCGATTTAATCCTTCTCTTTGCGACTTCCCGCAGGTAGAGAAGGTGCCCGAGGCTCAAGGTGGAGAGCAGGATGGCACGGCGAGTGGGGGACACTGCTTAGCCCTGGGCCTGTCTGTCTCCCGCTTGGGAAAAGCGAATCCGTGGTGCTTTCCTGGACTGTTTAGTGAAGGCAAAGTAATATGAAAGTCATATTTCCTATATATAGGTTTTCTGTAGCTGAGAGGGAGGGTGTTGTTGCCAAGATCAGCGGTGTAGCCTCAGATGCCGTGTGTTATTTAGGGAGCTGGTGCTGCTGGTTTTCAGCCTCCTGATCGCAGACACAGGACACTTCTCCTGCTTCACCTCTGTGGGCTGCCCTGCGTCAAGGCTGACCTTGATGCAATGGAGACTCTGAGGATGTCACTCCAGAAAGAGGAAAGGCCCCTTTTTAGGGCAGGTGGAAGGCAGGAGAGGGATGCTAATACAAAGCCTGGCTCTGAGCTTATTCTCTCCCAGGCTCTTACCCTACTGCTTGCATCCTTCATCCACTTGTATCTTCCAGCTGTGGAAGGAGAGAGCCGTCGGGGTGGACAGTGATGCCTGACTCATGGCCCCGCTGTTTCCCTGGCCACAGCACGCACCTGCCAGCATAGCCTTGCCACAAGTGTCTTCCTGCCTTCAAGTTGGAGAATAGTTTCTGGGATTGGAGGAGCACATGGCTCTCTTATTCCTGGGCAGCCTGGGGCTTCCCCTCTGCTTCAGCGAGAAGCTCCCTGCTCTGCCTCGGTATGGGTAAAAGCCTTGGGAAGCTGGATCAGTGCTGAGCTCTTGAAAGCGTTGTAGACACTTTGAACTTGCCCTTTTTGCCATGTGTAATTTGTGAGTGTGGCAGAGGCTGGGAGCTCTGTTTGGGATGGGTTCATGCCAGGGCACCTCTAAATTGCAGAGCTTGGCTCCTGGCAATAACAGTATGTGGCTGTAACATCCACAGCCTAAATTTCAGCCTGTCCTAAGGTTTTTGAGTCTCTTTGGAGGTAGGATTTTTTTTTTTCTTTTTTTATGCTTGGACTGTACTCAAGGAGCTGCCATATATACCTGCAGTGCTGGGAGAGCCCAGTGGTTGGGCCAACAGCTTACAGCACTTTCCTGGTGAGCTTACATCCCACAGAGAGTTTCTGGGCTGCTGTGGGCAAAGCAGTCACTGGCTCTGCACTTTAGCTGCCCCATCAGGACACGGAGAAGGGATGGGGAGCCCTGGGTAAAGCTGTGCTGTGCCGTGGGGGCACAGGGCAGCAGCAAAGGGGATCTCCCTGTGCCAGCCCCACTGCTCTGTGCTTCCTGATGGGGAGAAATATGGCCCGGGAGCATGGCAAAAGCTTGTTTTGCCACCTGCTTCACCCACTTTGAGGGTTAAAAGCAGCTTGGTAGCTCCCTGTGTAAGGCTGTAATGAAAATTATGCTCAGAGCAGGGCTAAAATCCCATTTCTTTTGCCCTTTAATTATTTAATTTATTTTCTATATTTAACATGCTTGCTCTTCGTGAGTCAACTGAATTTTTCTGTAATACTTTTTGCTCAAATATTTATCTGTGTTGGCGGAGGGAACATTTTAAAATGAGCCTCATAAAGCTCGCCCTAGATGCCCTGGTGTTTCTTCTGGCTTCTCTCGCTATTGAGCCGGAGTGGTTACTCACTTCACATTTCCCACGTGTTTTCCCTGCTGCTTCCAATACAGATAAATTGTTAAATCGAAAAGCAAAGAAGAATTTTAATTTTATTCCCTGCATTCACCACTTTTGTCTCAGAAAGTAAGAGGCTGGTGGGATTAGCCCAGCACTGGTGGCAGAGCCCTGCTCTGGAAGTGCTGGCTACCCGTTCCTGTTTGGCATCATTGGCACCAGGCAGGGCATGGGGGATAAGCCAAAGCAAGCCTGCTGGAGCCCAGCTGTGGTGCTGGGAGTAGCAGAGCCCCTGCCAAACACCTTGTGCTTTGGTTTCCCACCTCAGTGTGGAAGAGCATCATCTCCTGATGTGCTTTGCCCAAGTGATGCTTAGGGGGCGCAGCCAGCCCCATAGCAAGTGCCGGGGGCTGGAGCTGTGGTGGGAAGGTTGATTGTGTTGCTGGTGAACCGTGGGTGGGCAAGAGACAAGGGCAAGCAGGGTGCTGCCACGCAAGTCCCCAGAAAATCCTGCCTGCTGTTTGCTCCTTGCTATATGTTTCAAGGCCAAGCTGGATGAGGCTTTGAGCAACCTGGTCTAGTGGAAGGTGTCCCTGCCCATGGCAGGGGGGTTGGAACTAGATGGTCTGTAAGGTCCCTTCCAACCCAAACCATTCTATGATTCTATGATATATATTTGCAGAGAGGTGGAAATGGTGCAGAGGGGGGACACAGGGTGATCGAGGCTTTAGGGTGGCTTCTTTGCAAGAAGTAGGCTTAGGCTGCTTGGCCTGGGATGGAGAAGGGGAGTTGTGTTGGAGATTTGGAAGATCATTAATGGCAGAGAAAGGGTGGATAGGAAACACCTCCTATCTATCTCTTCCTGGACAAAAGCTGGGGTCATCCAAGGAGGATGGCAGGGGCAGGTTCAATGTGGATGGATGCAAGGTGCTTGAGGCCCTCTGCAACAGCATCTTCTGGCTGCCAGAAGCTTGCATGGGCTCAGTGGTGACTGGACAGATGCATGGGAAAAAGGTCCATGCAAGCATTAGCCGAGGAGGTGGGAGAGTGCTGATGGCAGCAGGGTGCTCAGAAGCAGTCTCCCTGTGCTCACATGCCCGTAGTTTTCCCAAGGTCTTTGCTGTCAAGACTCCCGTCAGAGATGGAGTATTTAGGCAGATGTGACCCAGCACCACTGCCTTTCTGAGCAGCCCTTCTGTGCGTGGCTGTCGCCCTGCTCCCCGGGGGCCCGCTGTCCTGCTCCACGCCACCAGTACATGCCCGGGGCAGCTCCAGCAGTTCAGCTTGGAGGTTTCTTGCAGGCAAGGGTATGTAAATGAGCAGGAAAAACATGGTGTGCATGTATATATGTGCACATACACCGATATATTTAATTTACCACATCCCTTCAAGGCAACTGGGCTGTGGAAAGCTGGGACTGGATGTGCGAACAAGCAGCTCGGGAGGGAGGGATCTGTGGGCCCACCGGTCCTTTCCACCTGAAGTGCAGAGGGAGGTCTGCCGTGGGGTCAGATGAGGACTGAAACCCTCATTCCTCCCCTTTTGGCTCTGTGCCCCTTTGGATGGCTGCATTATGCCACAGTTCCAACCCCTGTACCGTGCCCTGCCTGCACCTCACCCAGCCTGATGCTGCTTGCTGGGCACAGAGCCCAGGAAGAGGTCAGAAGTCAGCGGAGAAGAGGAAGACTTTTAAAATAACTTGTTTCCTTTAGCATCACTAGATTTTATTTTTTTTTTCCACTCCTCTAAACACCATGTTCCACAGCTCGGAGGCTCTACAGCTGGGTGGTACAAGGGGATGTGCCTGGGATCGTGATGATGATCGTGATGTTGTACAGTGGGGCTGTGCCCGGCTGGGATGAGACCTGCTACCAATGCAGGGAGCTGGGTAGATGCTGCCGGTGCCCGTCCAGGGCTGGGAGGAGGGTGCACCCCCACTGCCGAGGGTGGCCTGCGTCTGCCTCTGGAGCATTAAGCGGTGTTAGAGACGGCTTTCTGAGGACCGTAGCACAGCACAGACCATTAGTCCTGCTGAGTACAGCTATGATTGTACTTAGCTCTGCCTTCCTATCTCTCGTTGCTGAAACGTAGAGCACTTTGCAACAATTAATTCATCATGAGACTCTAAGTGAGCATTATTGCCCCCGTTTTAGAGCAGATGTAAGGGTCACTGGCAGACCAAGAGCACAAACTCCTTGCCATACAGATGTTCACCAGCCTAGTTGTCAGAAGCCACCGGTACCTCTTGCTGACCTTCTTTTGTCTCAGCACATTTTTAGGTCTATTTCATTGCCCTTGAGTTGTTGCAAAAAGGGAGGGTATGTTCAGATGCTCAGCTATACCTGGCAGTTTGGGATTAAAACTCTCTTTGCCTGCACAGGAGAAGAAGTCTTGGCTTGTGTAAGCGGATATTTCTGCTGCATCTCTCCAGGCACCTGCGTTGATGTGGGCAGCAGCAGCACATGCCGCCGGCTGCAGAGGGACCCGTCCCATCACCATGGGTGTGCAGGGCGGTGCACGAGCTGGTGAAAGGCCATCCAGCCCAGAGCCGGGAGCCTATGGTGGTGTGTATCAGAGCTCCTCACATCTCATGAGAGTTTCTTCTACTTTGAGCTCCAACAAGGGCAGAAGGAGTATGAAGATGCTCAGCTGGAGCTTATGCTGTTGACATGCCTTTCCGAGCAGTAAATCAAAGATAAAGTCAGTCAGGTGGGGTTAGAGCCATCAGGACCAGTGCTGGTTGAGATGCTCGTCTGTCTGCCCTACAGCTGGTAGGACATCTGCACTGACTGCTGTGTTTTTGGGAAGGGTCTGTGGAGTAGCACGTCTGCTCCTCAGCAAGCCTATTGCATGGACAGGGTTTCTGCTCCCCACCTTTCCTTCCGTGAGGTGCCGTGGCTTTTGCTTGCTCTGGTGTGTCTATCAAAGCCTGAACACACTCCTTGAGCTCTTTGTATTGCCATCTTCTCCCATCTGTTTGAAGCTGTGACATGGCCAGTGCCGAGGGCGAGGGGAGGTAGAGGCATGCCTGGGGCTGGGAGGAGAGAGCTGCTGAGGGGTGTAGGAGGAGGTGAGGATGGAGAAATGAGCCAGTGGATGACCAGCATTCAGGGAAATGGCATCACACTCAACGTGCTTTCAGGACCACCCAGACAACAAAAGGGACATGGCTTCTCTGCAAAGAGAGTCCCTTCCTCCCTGTAGCTGTGGGCGCTGGAGTATCCAAACCTATGGGCAGAAAAGCTGCCTTAGCCCAGTAGCCTATCCCCCCTGACCAGAATTAACAGCATCTCATTTCCCTCCGGCTGGGAAGACTGGCTCCTCATTTCCTTGCAGCTACTGTCAGCAGCAAACACGACCTCGTTTGTATTATCCTGCATCTGATCTCCCCTAATCCTTAAGGCAGCACTGCCAGCAAGGGGAGCGTGTTGCTGCAGGAGCCAGGGGGATCAGCGGCCTGCGGGAAGTGCCACGTCCCAGCTGGGCAGTGGGGCTGCACAAAAGTGAATCCAGCCTCTGCTCCCCGCTCTTTTTGTCGGGTGGGGTACATTCCTTCTCCCTGTCATGGCTTTGGGAGCAGGGATCTTCACCGTCAGTAGATACTGCCCAGCTGCTGGTGGAGTTAATGTGTTCACCTGGCATGGAATGCTCTTTGTGGAAGAGAGCATTGGGCTGTTTCGGTGCTGACTCTGGAGGTCCTGGAGGTGTTGCCTATCAACTTGTTTCTGGTAGATGGGTGGGCAAGCCTTGGTTGATGTGCTGCTACAACCAACAAGCGGGACATGTGTTGACTTGGCCACCCAACTGTGCTGTGAGAAGCTGCGCTACGCCCGTAGCCACCACACCTCTGAGGCTGGTGCCACCAAGAGCCAACAGATTTAGGTGGGCCTTGATTTGAGCCCTGCCACTGGCTTGTGTCACGTGCGCTCTGCTAGCCCATGTGTGCTGATAGAAAATACCATCTAGAGGAGCGCTTTGCTGTCTGCGTTGAAGAGGAGGAGGTTTGGGGTTTGTTGTGTTGAGGTCACGGCAAGGCTTGCTGCCTCCAGGCATGGTTTAGCAGGACCATGCCGGGAGGTGTTGGCCATACTGCCTCACCTCGGTGGAGAAAACCTCTTCCTCCTGCGTCCACCAAGGGGGCTAGTGTGTGCCCACCTGGGAGCTGCCCGTCAGGACTTCCATGCTACATTTTCAGGATTGATGACTCCAAAAATGCTCTTTTCCTTATTGCAGTGAAACGTGTGTGTATGTGTGAGAGAGAATCAGTGCCAAACGCAGATTTTATATTTTTTTTCCAATAGTAACAACAAAGCTCAGTGCCTGGTTGCTGGTTTCCATCCAGATCCTCATGCTCTTGGTAGGTGTTTTGAGGTTATTGCATCAGGTGACTTAGCAGTGTGTTTGCTTTTTATTTTTTTTTTTATTTTGAGTAGGGTTCATGTTTTTGTTTGGGGTTTTTTTTTGGTTTTTTTTTTTTTTTTAATTTTTTTGCTTCTAAAGATGTGCCATCAGGTGTTGCCGGTGTGTTGGGGAAAGAGGGAAGGGAAAGCTGTCCTGTGTCTCTGGGTTGTGACATAGTGCTTTCTGAACCCGCATCCTCCCGGGTGTGAGCGCTGCAGTGATGGGCCCTGGGTGGTACCACAGCTGTCCTCCCGATTACAGGTGTCATTTGCTACAAGCTCCAATTACAGCTTTGGTTGGTCTTTTGTGGTTTTGTTTTTCCACCCTCCTCCTGTTTCCTTTTTGCATCTCTGATCTTCCTAGCAATGTGGGGAGCTGCTCTTGTGCCTTCTCGTGAGCACAGCAGGAGGAGGTGGTGGGGTGTGTGTCTCCATGCATATTTGCCTGCTTCGGCTTTTGGGAAGGATAATGCTGCTTGAGCCTGTCCCTCAAGGGAAGCAGGTGCTTTTGTGGTGGCAGAAGGGGGTCTTTGCTCCAGAAGAAGCTGCGATTCATATTTTTTCCCCCAGCACCATCTCTTCTCTCCCTGTGGGGATGATTTTGGGGGGCAAATTTGCCCTAAAATATTGCTCAGGCTTTGATATGAGCTTCGGGCCATGTCATCCTCAGGTTTTCCCTGCTGCATGGACCTGGCGTGTCCCATGCCCCCATTCCTGTGCTTGGCCATGGCTCTGCTCAGGGTTTGCTTGTGCAAGCAGCAGCGTTGTGCTGCTGGAAGGTGCCGGCATGTAGCCGCAATCCTTCCTCCACAGACTTCCTTATTTTCTGACTCACCATACCTTGCTATGGTGCATTTCTCACAAACCTCGTTGTTTTTTCATTCCTATTACTGAGACGAGACAGGAGAAGGTTAGGCTGACACATGTGCTCTAAATTATGCTGCTGTATCTCCAGTGCTGTCAGTCATGATACTCCCAGGCCTGGGATCTTGCAGATGCTCCAGCAGCAGGTACCTAAGGATCAAAGGTTTAGATCAGTTCTTGCTGTCACAAATGTTTTATATCTAATTTCTCCTTGAGGAGAGCTGGGGGGAGGATGGGCTGGTGGCTGGGTAATACATACACCCTAGAGCATTGTTGCCGTGACCTGAGCTTCATCTCCCTCTGCCTGCGTGTTGAGGACCAGCTCCAGGTTACAGAGGTGCCTGCTGTCCTGCAAAACGTGTGCATGCAAGATGAGGAGGTGGGTCACATCGAATCCTTGGCACTCTTTGTTCGTGGGGTGGTGTCTCCCAGGTGGGTGCTGGTGGGTCTCTTGCTCCAGCTCTGTGCTGAGGGCTTGCAGGGTACCCCACAGCCCCCGCTGCCACTGCCGGCTGCAGAAACCCACCCCTGGCTCCTCCATCCTCCTGATGTGAGGTAGGTCAGCCAGCATGTTTTCTGGAGGTGCTTTTCTCTGCCAGTACCCAGGTAGCTGCTTGGCATGGTTTGGGCTGGGCTGGCCCACAGCACATCACGGCACGGAGTGCATCCGCCAGGAAAGCTCTCTGAGAGGGCTTGGGGCGTTTTGGTTAGTCACCAGCAATGGTTTTCCTCCACTCTTCCCACTCTGAAAAGAGTGAGAGATGGGGAGAGACAAAAGGCCTTTGTGCTGGAGCTGCTCAGCACCGGTGATGCTCTCTGGGGAGCCTACCCCCATGCAGGAGCCTTGTGAGTTAATTGTAGGATCAGGGAAACTGAGGCATGGCCTGGGAGAGTCTGGGGCTTCTCCAGAGCTGGAAATCGAGTGCAGGAGTGTGGAGTTTTGACTGATGGCATTTCTTGTCCTTGCTGAGCTCCTTCCTTGGAGCAGGATGTGCCTTGGTGCCCACTTGGTATAGCTTTGCTCCTGAAAAGCGGTTACGTGACAGAGGGAAGGGGAAAGGCAAGCTGGTGGCTTCCTGAAGACAACTAAAGCCATGCATATAACTGCCTTGTGTATTTGCAATTATTTTATTTTGCTTGAATATCTACTTTTCTAATCTCTGGGTGTCTCCCCACCCCTGTTAGAATAAACCAAGGTAAAATAAAGGCTGAGCTTTCCCTCCCTTAGAGGCACTTTTCCCTTCACGTTAAAGCACTGCTGTTATCCATCACCTCTCGTTGCTGCTTGGTTAGCAAGGGTGGCTGCTTGGGGAAGGATAGTAGCATTAGTTGCTAAAGCTGTGTAAAGATCCCTCCTGGAAGCAATTACCCCTGGCTTTGCTGCTGTGAAAAGGGCATGTCGGGTCGAGGATGCTGAGTGTAATAATGGCACGATCCCCTCCTTGCTTGGGAGGTGCAGTTCCGATTAGTTGCCGGCTTTTTGAAGGGCTGGGTTCAGAGTAGGGCTCCTTCCTTCCCTCCCTGCTCCTCTTTCCCCCACCCTTTCCCCCGATGCACCCCATCCTGGGCTGTCCTCAGGCATGTAGCTCTGCGGGGAAGAGGGAGACCTTCTTTGCCCTCCGAGACGCTCAAGCTCGGCGGTTTGGTAGGAGCTTTGGCTTTTAAGCGGAAGGATGAGCAAAGCTCAGCAGGAGGCCGAGGGCAGCTATGGGCACCTAAGTACTAAATCATAAAAAAGGCTGGTGTGACCTTCATGGCTGGGAAGCAGCTCATGTCCATCCTGAAAAGGCACAGAAGGAAAACAAAGCTGCCTGTCCATGTGCGAGCTCCCTTTTGCCCACTCTGTTTACCCACCGCAGGTCTGGGCTCTTCCCGCATACGTTTGACCTTTGGTGATCCTGGGGATGAGCTGAGCCTGGCTGGCATGTGGGACACATGGGATGCTGCCTTCCTCCCCGATTAGTGCCCCAGGTAATTGCTGCCGATCTTCACGTGAGCAGCTCTTGGGCTCAACCACGCTGTGCTGCTGGCAGACGGTGGCACAGAGCGGTGGAGGGGCTGCCTGTGGGGCTCTGGTTAACACAGCACAACAGTCACCAAGATGCTCTCTGCCGTCTCCTGACACCATGGTGGGTCTGGAGTGGGGTGCTGAGGGGACCCTCTCTGGCAGGGGAGAAAGATACTTGGGGAGCTGACGTCAGTGAAGGATGGAGGGGACCAGGGGAGCTGCTGGTGTCTTACCACTGGTGGGAATAGCAGTCGGGGCATCAGTGGGAGACTGCTGCCATCAACCAGAGGGGCTCACCATGGAGCACAGCTGCTGCCGGACCACTGGTTTTCTACCATTTTTGGTTTTTTAAACCTGAAATCTTAAAAAACTCCGTTTTCAGTGGAAGCAGAGACTCTCTTGTAGACTCTTAAAATGTATTTGGTCTTGTTTACTGTCAAAAATTACTGTTTGCAAACCCGTTAGAAGAGTTCGCAGGTGCCAATGGTCTCAGGCTGACCTCGCTCATCCTTTCTCAAGGGTCTGTGGGGGAGCCCAGACCTTTTCTGATGGAGGCTTTGGAAGACCCATGCAGCCTCAGCACAAGCAGTTGAGTGTGAGCAGTTGATCCGAACAGTCCCACAGCATCTCAGGGAAGTTGCGGGGAGAAGAGAGAGGAGATGACCAAAAGTCCTCTCCATCCTCCTGCTTGGCTCCTGGCACAGACAGAGCTGGGTCTTCTCTTTTCTCCAGTCAGCAGCTTGGTTTGTGCTGACCTCCTAAATATTCAGCTCATTATACAGTGTAACATATAAATAAAACAGAAGCAGGCAGCAATATTCTCCAGGAGGATATAATCGGCTTTCTTTCCTTTTTAATTATACAGGATTTGTCTTCATGTGTCAGGCTATCCTATGGGCTAATTTATTATTTTAAAGGATTAAAGTCTGTGTTCTTTACACAGCGAAGTGCTTCTGTATGACCATGTACATGCACCTGATTTTGGGGGTCCAAGAAAGAGGAGCATCTTTCCAAGTGGGAACACAGGGAATTTTGTTGCTGGATGTTTTTTATAGAGGTCAGTGGCCTGGATCCGGCACTCCTCTCCATTGTCGCAGGGAGGTGGGATGTTCCTTGGCATATTGGAGATGATGGAGGTCCCCATGGGGATTCCTTGGGATCTGGCTGGAGCATGCGATACCAGACAGCGGCATGCATTGCCTCTCCCCCCTCAGAGACAGGATGGTGGCTTGACACTACAGCCAGTGGATAGGAGCATCATCCATGTGTGAAGCTCAGGCCCAGGCTCTCTGTGGGAGGTGGGGATATATTTTAACCTGGCACTGCTTTCAGGCGAGTGCTTGCTGATAAGCATAGTGTGAACTCTGAGCTGACTTGCTTTCTCCTAAGGGAAGGCCTGGAAACAAAATTTGGCCCTTCATCAAAGCAATCAATCTGTCATCTTTCTCTCCTTGCAACTCGGAGTCCCCTGCTCCTGATTTGCAAATAAATTCCCCATTTTGGTGTCTGCCTTGGTCATCTGTTTTAAAATTAAAGCTTTGGTGCCCTTACTGGAAAAAGCATCAATAATTCTCTGTCGGCTTTTCATACCGTTGTGTTTGGCTGGAGACTTCAGCAGATTTAAACCTCTGGAGGGTGTTTCGGATCCTGTATATCGTTTACTGGAGATACAGATGAGAAGATACACAAAGAGCTGGTTCTATCTGGGTTTGACTTAACGATGCCCTGGCTGCTCTAGCCCTGGGGATGGCTCCTTGCACTGAATCAGTGGCCAACAGCCAGTGCTGATGCTAATCGAGTGTGAGAATGTTCAGAGGAAGATACTGGAGAACCTTTTCCAGAGCCTGAATGGGGATGTTTCCATCCAGGCAGTGGTTGCAGCCGCAGTTCCTGAAGGTCAAGTCCTCTTCCATGGCCACTTTCCAGCTTTTGTCAGTCCTGTTGCCTGAGGCAGTAGGTGTCTTAATTCTGTGTGCAACACAGGAGAGATCCAGACTCTGCCTATGCAGGAGCGGGCATCAGCGGTTTTGTTGGAGAGAGACTGGTAAAGGAAACAGGGCAGTGGGCAGGGTGGGCATCAAGGGTGGTGACAGCGTGGCCTTGGCCCTCTGGGCCAAGTGAGAAAGTGGAACACTTGCTGGAAGGTCCTCAGGGACTCGTGTTCCCTGCCAGGCTAGCAGAGGAGGAGGCAGCGCTCCGTCCTTTGAAGATGGAGCAGCGTGCCTGTGGATGTGCTCGAGCGGGGAAAGGTCTTCAGCAGTGAGAAGCTTAATGGTGAATGCTCAGAGCTCCTCCAGGGACCCCAGCTGCAGGACAGGCTTTGCTGGAGAACTGCTTTGCTTTAATTAGGTATCCATATTAATATTTTATTCAGGGTTTTTTCCTTCTTTCTTCCCCCAGCAAGTGGGGTCAGAGCAGACGGAGATCTGCAAGTCTCCCCTGAGAGGCAGTAAATCGCCTCTGAGCAGTGGAAGATGCCTGTCCTGCTTGGGGCAGGGTGGGATCCTGCCAGACACGGGTCTGCTGTGCATCCCTCTGGGATCCCAGAGGAGCGGCCAGCTGGATGCTGTGCCCAGGTACCAGTGCAAGAGGAAGAAGAGCTTTGCAGCCCTCACATAAAGGAACTGGAGCTAAAATCCCCCATGGGCCAGAAGACTAATTAAGGGCAGATGATAGGGTCCAGAGCTACCTCCGTTTCCGATGGATGGTTGGTGTCAGCACAAAGCTGGAGAAGGCGGCACAGAGCCAATGAAGCACTTAAGCAAGTACTTTACTTCAAGCATTTAAACAGGGATTTCTGTGGGCTCCTCCAAATACCTGGAGTCGCTTAAGTCGGTATTTAAGTGCTTCACTTGCTTGGAGGCTGTGCAGTTTGGAGAAGGGGATAAGGGAAAGAAGGTGTGGGATGTGACCTTTCCAGGGTCTGTGCCGGTTTGCTGCTGAGCATTACCCATAGCACCGGAGGTCGTGCTGCAGAAGGGATACAAAGCCTGTTCTCCAGAGACCCACAGCCGGGTTTGGCACCACCACACGCTCTTTGGCCAGGGCAAAGTGTGTGGCCATAGTGCTCTGTCTGTCTCCCCCTTGTATCTTGGAGATGAAGCCATTGGCTGTGCGTGGGGCTAAGCCAAGCTTCTGGGCTCTGGCACTGGGCAAAATGCCCCAAAGCTCAACTGAAGGATCTTGTACCTTGATGCTTCATCTGGCTGTTTGGGAAGACAGGGGAGAAGATGGAGGCAGCATGATGCTGCCCCACTTCTTTCTCTTCTGGGGCTGCTGTCCCTCTTAGTGTGTGCACTGGCACCAGGGGACAAGGGGGGACGAGCCCTACCCTGTGTTATTATAATCCTTTCAGATAGCATTAGCACTCTGGCCAGTAACAGCTCTATAATTGAACCTCCTGCGTGCAGGGGCCCTGCGCTTCGGCGAGACATT
>NW_010270569.1:30538-31144 GCF_000690775.1 Eurypyga helias
CCTGCTGAAAGATTGCCCTCTGCCTCCAGTGCTCCTGAGCTGGGGTGAGCACACGTGTCCTCCAATCCTTTGCAGACAGAGGAGCAACTGAGTGTGGCCAGGGAACATCCGAGTTTTGGGAGTTTTCACTTGTTTCATGGATCTTGGGCTAGGTTGCTGATTTTTTTTTTTTTTTTTTTAATTTCTCTCTCCCCTCCTCTTTTTTTTAATGCCCACATCCCAGGAGCGCGCCCGCCGTTAGCGCTTAGTGAGGTATTATCTAGGAATGAGGTTTTCCAGGGAAAGATGGGCGTGGGGGGCGACTGAGGGGCTGTAGAGGCACATTTGACAACTTCTAGGCCCCCTTGGTACCAGCAGTGTGCCTGCACAGGCAAACTTCCTCTGCTTGGGCAAAACTTGGGGCTCTCCAGTGACCACTGGCATCTCTACCCCTCTGCTGAGCTGTCCTGGGTTTGCTGCCTGCTGAGGAGATTTGCACGGTGCTGGTCCGCTTCACCTCAGTGTAATGGCAATGCTTGGCAGCCCCAAGAGGAAACCAGCTTTTATTTTAGCAAAGGCTTAAGTTCTGTATTTTAAAACAGTGCCGCGGAAGAAGAAAGTGAATCT
>NW_010270570.1:0-2458 GCF_000690775.1 Eurypyga helias
CCCGGGCAGGCGCCTGCTCCTGCGGGCAGAGCCAAGCCGCCCAGCTCATGGGGAGCCAGCCGCTCGCCCCTTTCCCTTCTGCCATACCTCCAGAGCCGCTTCTTTTCTTTCCAGCGGGCTCCAGGCCGCCTGATGGCTGGGGCCTGTGATGGACGGGGTCCTGATACATTGCACAGGGTACATGCAAGCCCTTCTGTAAGAAAGGGTGTCCTAAAAGCAAGAAGTACCTCTCCCGTTAATAGGGCTGGAGGGGCTGGGGCTGGGGCAGTTTCCCTCTTTTCCTGAAAAAAGTCCAGCTTTGTGAGGATTGTGCCTTCTTTATGGTTTTGAAGTGTTTAGAGCCCATTGCAAACAGGCACTTCAGAGGGATTCTGATGCAACCCACCAGCTTTTTATTACCCATTTGATCTGGGGCATGGCTCATTCGGTTTATGAAGTGATTATCTGCACTATGAGCCCTTGAGTGGCCGGGAGCACCACCACGGCAGCACATAGGGAAAAGGCTCCACCAAGCCGTCGGCAATCTCTGGGCACCTCTGAGGGCAAGAAGGGAGCCAGGAGAAGTGGTGTGGGCTGGGACCTGAGCTGGGAGGCATAAGGAACAGCAGGGTGAAAACCAGCCCAGCTGAATTATCCAGTGTAGCCCAAAGACAAGGCCACCTGGGGACCCGAACCTGCGTGGCCGGAGGTGTTGCCTTGCCCCTAAAGCTGGGGAAACTGGGGCATAGTCCCGTGGGACAGTCACTGGCCAATGGTTCAGGAATCACCTGGGGACGATGCCACAGTGCATCCAGCGTGGGTGGGAACATGCTCTCTTGGAGGCATGTGTGAATAAAGGAGTGGAGAAGCTAATCTGAGGAGCAGCAGCAGATTTGCTGTCACAAAGGTTTCGTGGATTTGCTGTGTTCTGCAAATGCTGGCCAATTCTGGGGTTTCAGAAGGAATTTGAAGGGTTTATGCCACTTACAGTCTTCTCCAGGTGCTTTAAATGCCCATTTTAATAAGAAACAGCCCTGACACTCATTTTGGTTGGCAACTATTAGCAGCTTATAAAGTAGCCCTGGTAGTCAGCATAATGTGCTCTGAAATCCATGGTAAGGCTAAGGTCTGTGCTGCAAAACTGCAGGAAGCAGGAGAGTGTGGACAAGCGCCATATCATCTCACCTCGGCATCTACCTGCCTCTTTAAAAAGCCTCAGAAAAGCTTAATTACTTAATACCGTGGGCTTGCAGTATCTTTTTGGGTTCAAATTCCAGATATGGAGTAGCCCCTTGTGCCAGCAAATGTACTTGCACTTCGCATCTGCTCTACTCCTCCTGTCTGTTTAATATTCACCCCAACGCCGTGATGTGCGGGTGGAAGGTCCAAGACGCACGGCGGGAGCATCCTGCCTTAATGCACCTGGAAACTTTGGCACCAGGCGAGCAGCTGAGGAGAGAAAAAACATCACAGACCTGCAACTCCCAGGCAATTGTGCGAGAGGCTCCATATGCTCCGGTGCCTGCCGCAAGAGCTGAGTTTGGCATTGCATCAAAATTATTTCTCCCCCCTCCGTGAAAGCAGGTCTGCATTTAAACAGGAAACTATGTGTCTCTGCTTTTCCCCTATAAAGTCTGCCTGGCAGGAGCACAGGTAACCTGTGGGGCAGGATATAAGGCTGTTAGCAGATCTAGAAAGAGGATGCAAGATGATCACCTTAATTTTCACCACAGTCTCTGTGCCACAGGTTCTTTTGTGTTGGAAAGAGCTCTGTTTGGTCCAGCTGTGCCAGGCCAGGGAGATGTTGCAAAGGCAGCATCCTGACCAATGTGTGAACGGCTTCCTGATGTCCAGAGCTCCAACACAGCGTCACAGGAGGGCGGTAGAAAGGTGGGACACGTGATGGACCTTAGCAGAATGAGCCAGACCAGGCATGGTCTAGGCTTTGGGACTGCCCAACCAGGTGTCTTGCAAAGAGCCAGGTGATTCAAACACTGAATAACGGTAGCTCAGGCAAGAGGTAGCAGATCTTGGGATTTTGTGGCACCTCAACTGTTGGTTTGGCACCTTGAACCCAGAGACAGGGAGGTTTTCCTGACAAGTAAAGATGCTAATTTTGAAAGGTTGCCTTCCTCTGTACCAGCAGCCAAGGTGGGTGGGAGCTGTGCGTAACCATGATTCAGTGATGAAAAGGCATAAGGAAGGAGCACTGACCTCAGGTTGCAGCCCTGAACTGATGAAAAATGCAGTGTTTCAGGCCAGTGCTTGAACAGACTCGGCGACCTGGCCAGCAGCAGGGAGTGTTAAACGAGACAGAGGTTTCCTCCCTGCACAGCTAGCAGTGGGAAGGGGATTGATCTGGGCAGGGTGGATGCCTAAACCGTGCAGAAATTGCATTCTCTCCCAGAGGGGCCGTCATGGCTGGGGAATTTTTTTTCCTGCAATTAGGGCTACAGTAAGTTGTGGAAATTTCCCCCCC